>NW_017307563.1:41949-54746 GCF_000935625.1 Nanorana parkeri
CTCTCAGGGCCCCCCTGAACATCTAGCCCTGTTAGAAGATGTTCCAGTCTCTAACAACCCTGCTTCTGAAGCCAGCATCAAACTTATGCTTCTGCCACTTAGATCTGAACTCTAACATGACTTCAAAACTTCCTTCACTTCCCTGCAATCAAGTTAATGAGATAGAGGAACGTACAGATCACATTGAAGCCAAAATGAGTGACTATGCATCAGCATATAATATGGTTGATTCCTATTCTGATCAACAACATATGCTTCAAAAGCTCCAGGATAAGATAGCAGACCTTGAAGACAGGTCCAGAAGGAATAATATTAAATTCAGGGGGATCCCGGAGTCTGTCAGCCCTGCTGAATTACATGTGTTCTTGCAACAAATGTTGAAGTCCCTGCTACCGATTTTTCCCTGCATCAGAGCTGCTCATTGACAGAGCTCACAGGCTGCATAAACTGCGGCATCTCCCTGCCGCCATACCCAGGGATGTCATTGCTAGGCTGCACTACTACCATGTAAAAGACTCCTAGCTCTGACTAAACACTCAGCCTGCCTGATCCCTATTCTCACATCTCATTCTACTCTGATATATTGGCAGCCACCACATCAAAAAGGAGGGATTTTGCTCCGATTACCACATCTCTCAGAGAACAAGATCTTATACAAATGGGGCTTCCCTACCAAATTACTGGTTACAGATCAAAATAAAATCATCCCTATCCTAACACCTCAGGATGGCATAGATATGCTCCGCTCCTGGGGCCTCACAATCTCCATACCTGCTCCTACAGTGAAACGCAAGACCCACAACATGTGCTGGTGGACTGGTCTGTGCACTGAGCATTTCCTGCATTAGACTCGCGTGTCCTTTCAAGCCCACTTGGTGGCGCCTCTACCACATCTCAGGTTCTCTAGGCTGAAGTTTGTGTGCCTTTTTTTTTTTTTTTTTTTCTTTCTTTCCACACACCCCCTGGTTAATTGTGTGCTATGCACACTTTTCAAGCTATGTTATTGCAATGTTTATTGCCAAGTTCTTGTTGGTATGTTATTGTTTTCCTTACAACACACCTATGTATTACCTCCGCTTGCCATTTTATACCTCACCTTTAATGAAACGTGGTTTCTTTCACAACATTTCAGCGTCCCTCCCATGCTAATTTTCTACACCTTTTTTATAAATAATTATGGCGGTTAAGATTAGCTCTCTGAATGTGAAAGGACTTAATAATCCGTTTAAATGAGCCATGCTATGGAAGGAAGCTGCATCTCTGAATTGTGACATATGTGTCCAGGAAACACACACCTCCAAAGGAGAACCCCCCTCAGAGTTGCAAAACCAAAAATTTTACTCACTACTTTGCAAACTCAGATACTAAACGCAAAGGTGTGATGATGGCGATTAAACGCACTATCACTTTTCTACAACATGATTTATTGATCTACCCAAACAGTAGATTTTATCATACTTGTGGCCTCCTTGAATAATCGATTGGTGACACAGGTTAACCCTTATGCCCCATGGGCATGACCGTCAAAATAAATTTTTTGTGACCCTATTGAATAAAATTAATAGGATCCGTAAGGGACTATGTGGAGATTATAACGCAATTGTGGATGATGATCTGGACACTTAAATGTGAAACGATAGACTTGATAGACTCTCAAAACACTTTCTTCCGTAATCATGACCTGCATGGAGATGTATGCACGGCACTGAAAGACTACACCATACTTTTCTCACACTCAAAGCTCATACTCCAGACTGGATATGTTTGTGGTTGACAAATACACGCTAGAACATGCATCTGATGCAGAAATACACATCATTACTTGGCCTGATCATGCCCCTACTTCACTAAGTCTTTTCTTAGACCCACTTCATAGTGCACGTACCCTCTGGAGACTGAATACTAATCTGCTCTCTAATGCTGATCATAGACTGTATATCCAGTCTGAATTATCAGCATACTTTGAACTCAACTCTGGCACTGTGGATAAGTATGCAACACTATAGAATGCCCATAAGGCCTTTGTTAGGGGTTTATTGATCACAATAGGGGCCTGTGAGAAGAGAAACCGACAACGGGAATTGCTTTCCCTTCTGGACCAGATCCCAATATTGGAATCTACTAATAAACAAAACCCAGACGCTACCACTACACAAACTCTTAGATTTCTACGCCACCAATTAAGTCTTTTGCTAACCTCCCAATATGATTTCATGTTAAAAAACAAAACTCATTCTACTCCCAAGGCAATAAGGCAGGTGCGTTCATTGCTAGGCAATTTAAGCAACGTACTGAAACCAACAAAATGAAATACTTGACAGACGCCTCTGGCAAACGCCTCACTAACCCACTAGATATTGCAAACTGTTTTGGCAACGTCTCTTCTCTATATAACCTAAAAAATTATCCCGACAACCATGAACCAAGCGAGGATACCATTCTCAAGTATTCCTAAATTCTCTAAATCTGCCCAAGATATCAACTGCTATGCTTGATTCCCTCACCCACCCGCGTTTTCCATCCCAGAAATTGATAGTTATATCTGGCTTTCCGCTACATAAAGCCACATGTCCCAATGGCTGTAGCTCTGAGTTCTATAAATCCTTTTCCTTGACCTTGACACCACACTTATGCAAATTCATGAATAAAGCAGCCTCTTCGTGTGGCTTCCCGTAGGAATCTCTAGACTCCCTGATAGCGACCATTCCGAAACCAAATAAACCAGTCAATTATAGACCCATTTCCCTGCTAAATACCGATGTTAAAATTTATGCTAAATTGATAGCCAACCGATTGGTCCAAATCCACCCTCAACTGGTTCATCCCGACCAGGTTGGATTTGTCTATGGGAGACAAGTGCCTGATGGTACCAGATGCTTCATTGACCACCTCCAATGGGCTGAACATGTCAAAACGCCTTCTCCAATACTTTCCCTAGATGCGGAAAAGGATTTTGATAGAGTGCACTGGGATTATCTGAGAGCCGTACTGCACCGCTTTGGGCTTACGGAATTTATTGGCTTTGCTATCCATGCCCTCTATACTACCCCCAGTGCACGGGTCTGGACTTCTGGCCTTATCTCGTTTAACATTACTAATGGAACTAGGCAAGGCTATCCTTTATCCCCTCTCATCTTTGCCCTAATTATGGAACCCCTAGCTATGGCGATTCGTACCTGCCCACACTTCAGTGGGATCCAAATAGGCTCACACGAACATAAAATAGGCCTATACACTGACTGTCATTATTTCCATCACGCATCCTCTTACACCTTGCTTGCTCTCCATCACCTCAGTTAGCACTATTGGGGATTGGTATAGAGCTTTGGCCCCCCAACCAACGTACCTTTTGTTTCTCACACACTGATTAGCCTCCAGATTAGCTCTGGCGCGACATTGGAAGCAAGCCCACTTTAAAATGCTTCATGCAAAAGCCCATTTCAAATGGGATAAATGTAATGCCAACTGAGCCTGTGAGAAAAAGAAATAAAAATAAAACAAGCACACTCACCGCCCCCCGGATGAAAGACCGTAGATGTACTATACGTACCACATGATATCCACCTAGGTCCTACTGCCTGTCCTTTTATAGCTACCCTCACCAATTTTTGTCCCCTAGCTAAGCCTTTTCCTAAAATGTAGGCTGAAAATATTTATTTGACCTACACTTGCTGGTACAAGTCTGTCTGAACAGTGTACCATATGCTGACTAGTTTTACTTTAAAGTCTAATTTTACATTCAGGTAATATGGCAAATTACATAGACTTTTTCCATAATCTTGTCCTTCCCTCCCCCTACATGTCTAGCTCCCTATCCTTATCCCCTACAAGATAAAGTATCTAAGCGCAGTTCATACCTCAGGCAGTGTTGAGGGATAGGCATGGTACTCTATGCCTTCCCTTTTCACTTCCTTATTTAATTTGTCCCGTTCCCTACTTATACCGAGGTTTAGGCCTGTTTTTTTCCACTGACTAGCGTATTGAGATGACTGTACATGCAGGCTAATAAGTCCTCTCAAACTACCGATCTTACTGTTCTGTTGACATGTGCATTCAACCTACTGTTTTGGACTCTGTATGCACCTGCTCTTTATACTTAATAAAAATATATTGTTAAAGGCGAACTATGGGGTCAGTGTTTTTCCCCATAGTTCTCCTTAGGGTAACGGGAGGACACAAACTAGCGTCCTCCCGTTACCCTAAGTTCAGTATACCGCGAGCTACAGCTCGGGATCCGCCCAGCTGCGTGAGTGACAACCTGCGTGAGAACCCGGTATGTGTTCACTCACCTCCCGATCTACTGAGCCGACCTGTGACAGTCTCATTGTCACAGGTCGGCTAGAACTATGAGGTGAGTGGAAATCACTCATCTCATAGTTCTCCTTCTGTACCAGTTCCTTTTAAGGTAGGGACTTGGAAACAAGTGGATGCTTCCTTGGTTGAGCTTAGTGAGGCAGATTCCCCAGGGGAAGGGACCACACAGGACAGGATTCCCAAACCTTCCAGGTACAAGCTGTCACTGGATGATGTGGGCCATCTCCTCAAAGCCATTTAGGAGACGTTTAAAGGTCGTTTTTTTTTTTCCCCCGGTCCATGATTGGCTCTCTGAAGCCATTACTAAGAAATGGGCCTACCTGAAAGGAAGCCTTCCCTTTTCTGAAGGGTCTGAGCATAGGATTCCGCTTTACCTTGGAACTGCCTGAACTGGATGCAGCCTTTTCTTAGGTTTCCAGATCCACTGATCTGTCCTTTTTTGAGGAGGTGAGTGTCCTTAAAGTGACATTAAACCCTCAGATTTTTTTTTTTAACATAAACCAATACTGTAATGTGTGCCTTACTGTAATCCATGGTAGTTTCCCTTCTCTTTGCTGCTCTTTTTTAAATTCAAACTTTATTGCTTGTTTTTTCATAAACAACCTATTCATTGAAAAAACATAAGCAATAAAGTTTGAATTTAAAAGGAAGAGCAGCAAAGAGAAGGGCAACTACCATGGATTACAGTAAGGCACACATTACAGTATTGGTTTATGTTAAAAAATCTGAGGGTTTGTCACTTTAAGAACCCTATATGGATCTTATGGATCTTCTGTTGAAGAGAGCCTGGTTGTTTTCCCAGGCAATTCTGAAACCAGCTCTCGAGTATTGTCCATTGATTTTGAAGACTGCAACAAGGTCCCCTCTTAATCGTCTCTTTTCTAAGAATAGGTTTAATTTTTGGAGGCGGTCTTCATAGCTCAGGCCTTCTGTCACTTTAATTTTGTGGCCCTTTTTAACTCAAGCTAGAGGATGTGTTTCCTGAGAGTTGTCGACCAAAATTTGCCCCACATTCTCAGTGATTTATAAAGTGGAAGTATTCTCTTATCCCTTGCTAACAATCTCTCTTTAATGCAGGATTGTATCCTGTTTGCTTTGCTAGCTGTTGCTTGGCATTGCATGCCAGTGCCAAATCTGTGATCTATGAACACCCCCAGGTCCCTTTCCAGGTCTTCCCTAATGCATACCCCCCAATATAGTTTGCGCACTTGTTTGCACCCATGAGCATAACGTAAAATTTCCCATAACGTCTTCCAGGACAGCATCACGAGATGGAATCTCCTCCCCCACACACAGGAAACACATCACTTAATTTGCTTAAAAGACCCTCCTCTCCTCCCTCAGTCTTTTGTGTTTCCTCAGTCAAGCTGGGGAGCGCGTCACAGAACGCTGAGAGGGGCTTCCATGTGGTGATGCTGCCCGGGAAGTCTCCTTTTGTTAATGGCTGCCTATGTGTGGCAGATGGTGTAGGTTTACCTACCTTGTGTGAGCCCCAGGGATTCTCCTAGCGCTGTCAGGAGATGAGGCTGGCTTCCTTTCCCCCTTCAGTTCCCAGTGCGGGCCGGGACCGGGAGGACTAAACCCCCTTGGCTAGGTCAGGGGAATCGGTGGACCGCCGTTCAGAGGGGTCTGTCCGGTTCTCAGGGCCTCGGGAGAGTGTTCCACGGCCAGACCGGGTGGCCGCGTATGTCACTTCCGGCGCGGGTGGCGTCATTTCCGGGCTTGTGCGTTCCAAGCCTCGTTTTGGGCGCAGGAGGAAGGGGAGGGCTCGGGCAGTGCTTAATGCAGCGTGGATCTCAGTAGAAGCCCATGCTTCAATTTTATCCCGGTCTTGTTGAAGTGCACATATCTCCTGTTTTTATAAAAAAAAATTTTAAGCATGTATAATTTTTATTGATAAGGTAAAACATACATGAACAAATACTGGCAGTGGGTAGATGCCAACATCCATTGTGTTTTAGAATGTTACTGCCCTACACCATTTTCTATTGTTGGCAAAATGGAATACGAATTATCTATCCCAAGGTCTATATCGTTGATGAATAGGATGAACCGGATTGGTCCCAGGACCAATTAGAGTGACCCCTGCCCAATTGGACGTGCCCAATTAGAGTGACCCATTTATTACTACGCTCTGGGTCCGTTCTTGCAGCCAGTTTTCCACCCATGTATGGAATGAATCAAACGTTTGTGGGGTACTGTATCAAAAGCTTTAGCAAAGTCCAGATGCACCGCATCTACTGGTGTTCCTATTGTCTAAATTTAGTACTGACCTCAAAAAAGTTAATAGATTGGTCTGACACGAATGGTCCTTCATGAAACCAGTTTTATTCGCAAATTCCTGCATGTAGTCCGTTGTCATGCCTTTGAATATTTTGCACAATATTGATGCTAAGCTGACTGGCCTATAGTTACCAGGTGAACTCAGTTTCCCCTTTTTGTATATTGGTACCACACATGCTCTCTGCCATCAGCCTTTACTGTACCAGTCATTAGTGTCCATAAAGATTATGTACTGTGGTCTGCCTATGACATGGCCAAGTTTCCTTGAGTATACTTGGATGTAACCCATCAGGTCCCGTCTATATGTTTACATTTAATCTTTCTAGCCTCTGTACCACTCTGCTCTCTTGCACCCACTGAGATGTTCACTTTTATTATTGCTCCTGCAGCTGATGCCCTGGTCCATCTCATCCCATGTCCATCTCATCTGTAAAAACCGAAGAAAATTAGCACGTTCGCTTTCTCAGTCACTGGTAGCTAATCTCCCCTGTTATTGGGCTTACATGTCCTTACCCTTTTGCGGTTTATATAGTTAAATAATTTCTTGCTTTCTGCTGTTTGCTTTCTGCTGCAATCTGCTCTCCGTATTCTATTTTTGCAGTCCTGATTGCTCTTTTAAAACATTTTTGTTTCAATCCTTGTAGGTTTTTGAATGCAGATGCTGACCCCTCTGACTTTTTTTTTTTTTTTTACCGTGCCAGCTAACCACCCTGGTCTAACTTCCCATTTTTGAATTTATTGGTAAATGGTATGCACTTTAAGATTTCCTTGAAACTATCCCATTATTCTTCAGTGTTCGTATTTGGGAAGATTGCATCCCTGTTTGTCTCCTGTGTTTCTCAGTTTATTAAAGTTAGCCTTCCTAAAATTGAGTGTTCGAGTCATGCTGACATGTCTGTTTCCTGAAATTTATAGTGAACGTTATCATTCTATGGTTACTGCCCTCCAGGTTCAACCTGATTTCCACATTTGCAATCGGATCTGAGTTGTTGATTCTTAAATCCACCAGAGCATTTTTTTTTTCTAGTGGGCGTTTTCACTAATTGTCCCAGAAAATTATCTGAGGGTGTTCAAGAATTGACGGGACCTTCTATCCGCACAGGATCAAGATTCACCCTGCTGACTGACGGCTAGCTCTGCCTCTAGAGCCAGCTGTGCCCACCCCCTCCCCTGTTTATTTCTCTAGTCAGTGCTGCTGTGGGGGGTGGAGGAGTACCTGTGGATGTGGTGACTAACAGTCACTGCTCTCTGCAGGGAGATGATCGTGTGTGTGCTCGCTGACTTCCCGATCAATAGAGCCGACCTGTGACCGCTTGATGGGGATAAATGTTTTACTCGCCCTAGAATTCTCCTTTTTTAATTTCGGTTGGTAATGCAACAAAATGGGAAATGCAAAGCTGTGATTTTTTTTTTTTTTGTGCTGGAAACTGTATTAGACAATCACTATGTAATGTTCGGAGTAGAATGACTGACTAGTATACTTCTAGGGTTTTAAAACCTTTATGCAGTGTTTCCCTCTTTTTCTGCTAGGTAAAGTAAAGTAGCTATCTAGTTAAAGCGCATCTCAACCCAAAAATAAACATGCTGTGTAGAGCAGCTTACCAGTCTATAGATCTGGTGGCAGCAGTATTTTTAGGGTGTGGGTTTTTTTTTTTATGCACTTTCAACTTTTATCTGGCTATAATAACCCTCCCCAGTCTTCCGGGACCACAACCTGCGAGATTGGGTCTTTCCTCTACAGAAAACGCATGCAGGACTATGAAAAATTTAAATGGATTTTCAGCTTGGCTTCTGCAATCTAGGGCCTGTCTGATTTCTGTTATTCCTTTGTTCCTCAGATGCCAAAATCACCACTAACAATGTTGAACACCACTCTTGGTAGTCAGTTCTAGGGAAAATTTATCCTAGGAAATGCTCCATGGGATTTCTTCCAGCCTGGTCTAGATCAACATTTGGCCTGAAGTATGTCTCAAAGGGCAGATCTCGGCTAGCAATTCATTGTCTAAGTCCGCTTGCTTTTTTATTGTATTTTTTTTTTTCTAAAGTTTATTTTGTTCAGGGTTTTTCTGACTCCACTGGTACAGCCACCTGTGACTGTGGAGATTTGGCCTGATTCTGTCAGCTATAGTACAGTCTTTTCTTGAAGACCTGAACCAGGACATTGTGTTTCCTTTCCTCCTTCCCTGCTCATCCCAGGGAGATTCTTTCCATGGTGTGGATGTGGTACAAGCTCTTTTGTGTTAATCTCCTGGCCAATGTTTTTCAGACAAGGTCATTTTTGAGGGTCCCTGTATGGGGGTGCCTGCCTCATGTTGCACTTCTAGGTAGCTTGGTCAGCTAATCCCAGTCTATAGACTTGGAACAGGGTTCTACCTTTTTCCTATAAGCACACTCCACTAGATGGCCGTTGCCCAAGTGAGACCTTACAATTTTCCATAGTGATACTGATACAGACCCAGATGATGGCAGAGGGGCGGAGATGCAAGACTTCTACCGTCGGTCTCCATAGTGTATAAGGAGCTGGGATAGTATCAAGTGCGGGAGCAGGACACCTGAAGCCCTCAGGAGGGTCGGGGTCACAACACTATATCAGAGGCCTGCAGTGAAGTATATCAGGGGATGAAGAGGGGGAGAGGGTGGTAACGGGACCTTGACGCAGGGCTTCATATGCTGGAGAGTGGAGGAACTCAATCCAGTAGAGCCAGGTCTTTTTAAACTTGTCTGGGGTGTTATGGAGGGAGTTGGTAAGGTCTTCCATTAGGTATATGTCATGTATCCTATCGAGCCATTGGGTTATGGTTGGTGGTTCGGGTGTTCTTCCATATGGCTGCGACACACGCGCGGGCTGCGTTGACTAGGTGGCGTACGACGGATCGTTTGTAGGCCTTGGTCGGTATGTCATTATGGTGTAGGAGGAAGAAGGCCGGGTCCCGAGGTACTGGGAGATCCAGTGCCTGTTCTGCCGCATCTTCTCAGGATGGAGCAGAGGGGTTTCCAGTCATTCTAATGGCTGCGAACTGGCCATGGAGGTCCTCGTACAGACATAGTTTGTCTGTTAGCTCATACCCCCTGGCATCTTCCACTCTGGCTAGATCTTCCTCGAAGTCCCTTCCTTCAACCTGCTTTAACTGCCTGAGACTGGTTTGTCCGATAGGGGTGATCCCACACTATGCTCAAGGCTGCTTCCAATAAAATTGATCACCCTACTTGGGAAGCTTATGTTGCTTGTTGTGAGTCCCTGAAGGTTCCTACTTTTTGTTAAATTGATTTTATTTTTTATGGCTAGAGTCTTGTCGTTGAGTGTAGGGTATATCAAGGATTGGCTTTGAGTATTAAGTGTTACATTTTGTCCTTTACTATTTTTAACGGTGATCCTAGGTTTGGACATTGTTAGGGAGGGTTACTCATATTGTGCCTCCTGTCTCCGTTGCCTCAGTGTGACCTGAATCTAGTGCTGTTGGTTTTGCATGACTCTCCTTGTGAGAACATGAGGGATCTTCCTGACCCTCAAAAGGTGGCTTTTTTTTTTTTTTGGTGTCGATCACTTCAGTCTGATTTTTGCCCTTACTAGATCTTCCAGTGGAGTGTAATAGTTACCGTAGGCTGCTTTCCCGTTTTGTGCTACAAACCTGGGGGGCGGGAGTTGGTGGCAGTGGTATTGGAGGAGAGAGAATGAATAGGGGTTGCAGTTTACAAAACACTGTTAGGAACTTACGGATTTTTTTTTTTTTTTTCTCTAGTGTGAAATAAAGATAGCTCAACCCAAAGAAGTTTATCAGCAGCAGTATGGTGGTCGAGGAGGCTTTGGTGGAAGAGGTACGCGAGGTGGAAAAGGTAATTTAAAATCGGCTTATAAGCCTTTAGCACAATACTGACAAAGCATTCTTTAACCCCTTAAACGCCCACTTGCATTCGCGTGTCCCGTCCAGCCGTTGTAATTGAAGTCCTTCTTGCTGCTTGTGCGTGCCGCCCCGCACAAGCGGGAAACAAAAATGTAAGCAGCCGGCGATGTCTTAGCAGCCGGCGTAACCCAAAGCTCAGTATATACTGAGAGCGCCACAGCCGGGACGAATCCCGACAATACTGTCGATCTACCCAGCTAGATGATTGAAAGTGGGCTCTGCCCACCCCATCCGTTCCTCCAGTCGGCGCTGCAGGAATGCCTGGGGGCAGCTGTGACTAACAGTAACGGCTCTCTGCAGGGAGATGATTGGAAAGTGAGCAAGCGACGGTATGGATTTGCTCACTTCCTGATCTATAAAGCGGATGTGTGACCGTTTCATTGACAGGTCAGCTCTAACAGAGCGAGAGCTTGGAGAGCGAGCGAGAGCTTGGCAGAGAGCGAGCGAGAGCTTGGCAGAGAGCGAGCGAGAGCTTGGCAGAGAGCGAGAGCTCGTCAGAGCCCGAGCGCTCTAGCGGAGAGGCAGAGCTTTCACACACAATCAAATGGCAACAAATAGAAATGCGTATGGAGAACTCTCCTGCACTCCATACCTTCAATGACAGAAGTTTGGTGCTTGAACTGACCACATGGATGGCGCCGTGAAAGATTCAGTCCGTAATAGATTTCACCAGCACTTGAAAATATGTGCAAGAAGTATAAACACTTCTATTGAACTGTCACAAGCGTCATTAAGCTAAAGTTTTGGGGCCATGCAGGGTCCCTTCAGGGAAACCGTGACAACCACAATCATGCAAATTCAACATTAATATGGTGAGCACACACAGAACCATCCCATGACGTCACATGCTGCCTTTTGGCTCTGATTCAAGCTCTGACCTGTTCCAAGACCTCAAGAGATTAAAAACTAATGTGTGGACTTGGAACTACATGATCTTACACTCTCTGAATACTACTGTCCTAAAAGGTTTTCCAAGGGGTTCTGTATACAGAATCAACCTACGATCTGACTGCACAAACACGACTTTGGGAGAAGTGGTGCAAGATATCCACAAATTCCTTGAGTTACATGCTTTTGGTAATAGAGGTCAAGGTACAGCTTTGCCAAGTAAACCAGGCTATCACAATGCATGAGAACCACATCAAAGGCAAGGTGACCTGAAGAAACTACATACAACACTACATGCAACACTGAGCTTTCTAAAATGGACACAGAGGTCGCCTCACTTGCCGATCAGATTTACACGTGTGTATGTTAGCCCCACTGCAAGGGTTAATTTTGTAATTTACCTTCTTTAAAGAAGAACTATGGGGTTAAGTCTTTTCCCCATAGTTCTCCTTGGGGTAACGGGAGGACCCAAACTAGGTCCTCCCGTCACCCTAGGCTCAGTATACCGCGAGCTGTAGCTCTCTGTATACTGAGACGCCGCAGCTGAAGCGGATCCCGACAATTGTCGTGACTGACAGCTGGCTCTGCCTAGCTAAAGGCCCGCCCCCTCCCCCGTCCGTTCCGCCAGTCAGCACTGACGGATCGGAGCGGGGAATCCAACCCCTCCCCTGTCATGGCAGAGAGCCGTGACAGGATCGAGAGGTGAGCGAACGCCGGTATGTGTTCGCTCACCTCCCGATTTACTGAGCCGACCTGTGACAGTCTCATTGTCACAGGTCGGCTGGAACTATGAGTTGAGTGAAGAGCACTCACTTCATAGTTATCCCTTTTACGCTGTATATTTTAGTTTGTTCAGTTGTTTTGATGTAAACAGTATTTGTGTGATATGGAAACTTGCAACAAAGTTATGTTTTAGGTTAAGTTTCTGTCATGTAAAAATCTATAGTGGATTTGAAGAAGCTGTATGTTTCTCTGCAACTATAGTCTGCCTTGCCAAACTTTCATTACTAAAAAATTATAATGAAAGCTATTAGAGCTTAACATGAAAATGTTTGTTGCCTAGCTGTAATTGTCATTCTTACAGGTCAAGGACAGAACTGGAATCAAGGCTACAACAACTATTGGAGTCAGGGTTATGGAAATCAAGGTTATGGATATGGCCAGCAAGGTTATGGAGGCTATGGCAGCTACGACTATTCTGGATATGGGTATTATGGTTATGGGCCAGGATATGACTACAGTAAGTACATTAGCTTTTTGTCATTCATAAATACTACCCAAATACATAAAACTATATTTTAAACACTTAGACAAATTGTAGGCCAGCTCAGAATAAACCCTCACTCAAGCAGGTCTTTGTGTTCTAGTATGGCAGTCTTTTCTACAGCTCTGCTGTGTTTTTTGAAGTAT
>NW_017307563.1:54769-61440 GCF_000935625.1 Nanorana parkeri
CCCCCCCCCCCCCCAGCACCGCGAAGCATGTTCTATAACAGCTGTTGGCATGCCCTCAGTGTTTGCCCCGTCTCTGAAGTGTCCTTAAGTAGGCTGGATTTGACTTCAAAATGTGTTTCTGGGTGCTTTTAATCCCTTTACCTGCCGGTGGTGCCACGGAAGGGATTAACACTGACTGAGCCATGATCTGCTGGTGAAGTGTTGCGCATGCCCCTCACTCTTTGCATGTGGGAGAAGCAGTTGTGAAATCTTTCACTGGCGTTAGTCAAAATATGGCCAAAGTCCTTCCTTTTGGCCATCTTTTGCATAATCATTGCAGCACCTGGTAGCCTATCGGGCCATGCTCTTGGTACTGCTTTGCTACAAAACTGAGGCATGCTCAGGGGTGCGGAATTTTTTTAAAAAAACTTCTTGTCCAAGGGCTAAAGCCGGGGCCGAATCTACTTGTCCTTCATGACAATCTACTTGTCCCAATACCAAAAAAAATTTTTCATCAAAACTAAGGATGCACCAATACCGGGTTTTCCGTACCGAGTACTGATATTTTGCTTTCGGTACTCGCCGATACTGAATTCCAATACCGTTGCTTTCGCTGGCATGGAGCAGACTTCCTGGGTAATCAGGAAGACTGACAGCGGGTAATAACATGCCGCCCAGCTTCCTTATTGCCCATGTTCCCCTGCGGCACTGCCAGTCGGGAAATTTTCCTCTGGCCGTAAGTTCCAGTATTGGGGAAGTTATCTGAGCATTTGGGTGAGTACAAGTACTCGCCCAAATACTTGGTATCAGCACTGTATCAGTGCATCCCTAATCAAAATGTATTTGTGCTAAATAGTGCTTCTCACTGATCAGCGTGGTCACCTGACCAATGAGTGCTTGCAATTTGCGAGCGAAATGCAATATGCATAGGGCAGGGCTGCACTGGACAGTACACCGGTACTGGCAGAGGGGAGGGTCTTTTCGCCGAAAGGTAAGTATAGCGGGGAGGAGGTGTGTGTGTAAAGAGTTCTGTCTGGCTACCACAATGGAATGGCAGCTCACTCAACGCACAATGTCCTACGGCAGGTGGCAGCAGCGTTCGTTTTAATTTATTTTTTAGTTTATCACTTATTTTTTTTTATTTTTTTCATTTTGATTCCTATCACATAGTGGATTACAAGCCCCTATGAGATAGTTTGGAGGTGACAGGTTCTCTTTATGGAACCTGCCCTCCAACACAGAACAGAAGTTCCTCGACAGCTGAGGCAGGTGGCGCTGTGATAACAGCTCTACGGTCTCGGTGATCACACGGAGCAGATGAAGAACGGACGTTCTTCGTCTGCTCTACACTCTATGGCAGAGCCATTCTGCCGTGGTCTCGGGTCCCCCAGAAGAGCGGCGGGCGGACACCATCGCCGCTGCTTGTTTGATAGAAGTGATCTGATCAGATTGTACTAAACGAGCGGCGGCTCCCCTCCGGACAAGCAGAGCTAAATGTACAGAGGAAGGCTAAATGTAGAAAAAAACTCGTGCCCGAAACTGCATGTCCCGGGCGTCGGGCGATAGGAATTCCACACCCTGCATGCTAAGTGGCAGGGGGTTTTCATGGGTTTGCCATTGTCCAATCCTTCTGTAGGCAACTCAACGTTGAGACTTCTGTTTCCCTCAAATAATCCAAGAATTGTTTTTCATTTGAGGGACAGAAGGCTTCATAGAATGTAGGGTTATGCTGCCACCTAAAAGATGATTTGGACATTGGTAAACAATTTGTGGCCAGCCCTATACAACCCCTCCCCATTTCAAATATACCTCGGTTTTGTTAGGATAGACATCTGTGCTAGCAGAAGAGGTTAGACTCTTCGGCAATTTTTTTTTTTTTCATGATTCAAAAAAATAAAATAAAAAAATATATATATTTAATACTGTGTGTGCTGGTCTCTATACATCTATCCAGATTAGCATTTTTCTCAGCACTAGCTTTGGTCCCACTGGACTAGACAATTGTGGGGCTAGTGTGTCCACTGGGCACACTAGCCCCACTGTGCAGCTTTTCAGACTCTAGTGTAAAGTTAGCTGCATATTGTTTTCTGGGTCCAGAGCTATGGCAGAGCCCAAGGTGACTGTCTGAAGTAGGCTGTGTAGACGGTACTGGGCGCTACCTTGTTACTAGGATGTCTGGGTACCATTTGAAATCCCTGCTTTCGGTATACCACAGTAGGGGTTGGAAATGCATGTCCTAAACTTTCCAACCTTAGATTCTTTACGTTTTGCTGTGGGGCTCCAGCACTTCAGTTTGTGGACAAGTCTTACTGCAGCAGGATGGGTGGAATTGATCCTGTCCTGGGCAGAACTTTACATTTCATCTGCTCCATGGGTTTGTGATGGGAGTGCATATTGGGGATCCTCATGTCCTAAGTGGATGTGTACTCCTTAAAACCAGACATTTGTCAGATATCTGGTCCCAGGGGCCATTCACCATTTTAGATTTAAGGTTTCCGGATTTAGGCTGGATTTCAGCCATGTTAAGGTTAGACATCGGAATCTGTGATTGTTACATTGCTAAAGGCTAGCATGTCTACTTTAGCACCATATACCATTCCTCATGGAAATCATACTTTGCTGCAAGGAAAAACTTATCCAGAAAATTCTCAGATGAAATATTTGCCTTTCTGCAAGGGTAGTCTTTTTGATCAGCATTTGGCATTGAGTAAGGGCCTAATCTTCGCACTTGTGATCTTGTGCCAAAAGCTTACCATAATTTGATACCTCTTTTTATATTCAAGTGTGTGTATGTCATGTAGCGCATCTGCAACTCTAAGATCTGAATTTGGCTTCAAGAGGCCGTTTTAAAGAGCCAAGAGATCCAACTGGGGATGCTCCACTTTCCTTGCCATCACTCGGTCAGTGTGTAAAGGGATTTATTTTTACAGAATAAAGCTGCCAGCTCAGACACTTTACTTGCAAAGAGGTGTTGAGGCTCGTACATTCCTACTGAAGGTAAATTTGGCCATAACCAGAACCTTAACGTCCTATCTAGTTTCAGTTCATCAGATCTCCTCCTTTGCCTGGTTGCAGTTTTTGTGGTATTCACCTCACAGCCATTGCTTTCATTAGAAAGACTGGCTTTGTTATTCCTGATGGTCCCTATAAAGAGGAACCTGCTTGTCACTTGGGACCATAAACTTGGATGATGTGCGAACCACTAAGAATCTGGTTCCACCCATCCTGTCAAGGCAAACTATGGAGTGCTGGTGGATTTATATAGCGCCAACTGTTTGCGCAGCGATTTACAATATAAGGAAGACATTACAATACAATTCAAGACAATATGGTCAGGAGGGCCCTGCCCCTGAGGGCTTACAATCTAACGGGAGGGGGAAGTGATACGTGAGGAGGTAGCTGTGTGGGCTTGTTTGAGAGATTGATAGTGGTTAGGTTGGATAAGTTTCCCTGAAGAGATGAGTCTTAAGGGAACGCCTAAAGGTAGACTGAGTAGGAGATAGGCGGACAGGTTGGGGTAATGAGTTCCACAGAACGGGGGTGACTGGTGAAGTCCTGGAGGTGAGCATGGGAGGAGTTGACAAGGGAGCTAAAGAGCAAGAGGTCTTGGGAGGAACGTAGTGGACGTGTACTTGGAGACAAGGTTTGAGATATAGCCGGGGGCAGAGTTGTGGCTGGCTTAGTAAGTGGTTGTTAATATTTTGAATTTTACCCTTTGGGCTATTGGAAGCCAGTGCAGGGATCGGCAGAGGGGGGTTGCCGACACTGAGCGGTTGGTTAGGTGGATAAGTCTGGCAGTAGCATTCATGATAGACTGAAGAGGGGATAGCCTGTGTAGAGGTAGGCCAATGAGGAGAGAGTTACAGTGGTCGAGACGAGAGATAACAAGGGAGTAGATAAGTAGCTTTGTGGTTTCATTAGTGAGGAAGGGGCGTATTTTGGAGATGTTACGAAGGTGAAGGTGGCAGGATTTGGATAGTGATTGGATGTGGGGAAGAAAGGTGAGGTCCGAGTCAAGGATGACACCCAGCACCCTGGTATGGGGTAGGGTTGGATGGTTGTGTCATTAATCATGATTGAAAAGTTGGGAGGGTGCGTGAATACCATAAGCTCAGTTTTTGATAGATTGACCTTTAGGAAATGTTGTGACATCCGTTGTGACATCCAGACGGATATGTCAGTTAGTAAGTTAGTGATGCGTAAGACTGTAGCGGTGAGTTGTGGAGAGATAGATTTGAGTTTCGTCAGCATAGAGGTGATACTGGAAGCCATGTGAGGAGATCAGCTGACCAAGAGATGAGGTGTAGATCGAGAAGAGAAGGGGTCCAAGGACAGAGCCTTGTCCTTGGACGGCATTATCCCAACAGACAGGGGAAGAGGAGAGGAAGATGTAGATTTGTAGGTTACACTAAACGAGCGCCTAGGTAGGAGGAGAACCATGAGAGAGCAGAATCTACAGTCCAGCGAAAGCCGGACTGTAGGGGATCGAGAAGGTTGTTATCGGTGAGGTGGCTGCTCAGGCGATTCTAGACAAGGCGTTCAAGGAGTTTGGAGGTGAAGGGGGTATATATTACAGCAACCGAGAAACTGGAGAAAATAAGCGAATACAGTGAGCTTCAAAAGAGGAGAGGGATAGAGAGGGAGGTGAAGGCAGAACTTGAAAAGTGCATTGTGGGGATAGGATTCCCACTCCACCTCCTTTTTGTCCACTGGGTCTGAGTGTGTCCAGTGGAGGCCACCATGCGAGAGGGCAGCAGGGGAGGTCGAGTCGGATTCCTGAAGCCAGGTTTCAGTGACGGCAAGCAAGTTAAAATAATTGGAGATGAGAAGATCATGTACAGCAGTGAGTTTGTTACAGACAGAGCGGGCATTCTAGGGGGCACATGAGAAGGACGGACCAGTTCTAGGAAGCAGGGGGATAGAGATAAGGGTGCGTGGGTTGCGGCGGCTGCCAGAGGAATGGGAGTGCTGGTTCAGGGGCTGAATATTATGAAACACAGGGCCAGGATAAAGAGAAGCAGAAGGGTGCAAGTAAGGTGAGTGGGATTTATGAGTGAACATGCCCCAGTGTCCTGGAGGGAACACTTGCATGGGGGTTAAGAATGAGAAGGAGCTGGAGGAGCAGTAATAGCGAGAGGGTAGGAGAGAGGGTGCGAGAGGGTAGGAGAGAGGTGGGGTTAAGAAAAGAGTTTAAGAAGTGAAGAGATAATTGTGAAAAGCAGTGGTAGAAAAGGCATGTTAAGTGACTGAGTAGAGATCAGATTTGGTAGTGATAGAGGTGAAATGAGTGAACAGGATTACCTGCAGTGTGGATGCAGCAGTAGTGTAGTTATATGATAGCCTTTTCCAAGTGTAAAGTTGATGACGACACTTAATACCAGAGAGACACTTTGTATCCGAGAGACATTGCAAAGTGCCTCTGCCCCCTAGCAGTAGACATTATCACCTTTTGCGGGGGCATTGAAAAAAAAAAAACCATGCCAGCAATGTACATGGTGTGTAGATGATGCCGGCATATGCAGATCCTGGATATAAACACCAAAACATACTTTTTTTTTTTTTTTAGTTGTCCTGTTGGGCTCCGTGCTTTTTTGTGTTTTTTTTTTTTTTGTAAATGGCTGCCAGGCTGCTTTGTACAGTGGAAACTACAGTGTAGGGAGTGGAAAAACTCATTTTCCAACAATGCTTATTATAGTGGTACCGCCCCCTGGGCAGTGCTGAGTGACTACAGTTGGAGGATTGTTGTCATTGAGCGCTCGGAACAAATATAACATATTTTTAGAGCTGCAGCTAACTATTATTTTCAAAATCGATTAGTTAGCCGATTATTAAGTTCGATTAATCGGTTATAAAAATAAAATACATTTTAAAAAATGGCTCGTGATGGGACTACTAGTTTGTATTGAGATTGCAGTCCATCACAGGAGCAAGCTTGGAGCTGTGGAAGTAAAAAAATAAAAAAAGTGTGGTGTGCAATATAGTGAAATGAAAAGTGTAAAATTATACAGCAATGAATGCAGAATGGCACCGGCTATAGAGGACTACAAAACCCAGCAATAGTACATTATACAGCACAATGCAGAATACCACCAGCTATAGAGGAATACAACAAATCCCAGCAATAATACATTATAGCTGGTGGTATTCTGCATTGCGCTGTATAATGTAGTATTGCTAGGTGTTGTAGTCCTCTACAGGGAGTGGTATTCGGCATTGCACCACGGTATAATGTAATATTGCTGGGATTTGTTGTATTCCTCTGTAGCTGGTGGTATTCCGCATTTGCTGTATAATGTATTATTCCTTGATTTGTAGTCCTCTATACCAGGGCTTAAAATTTCCACTCGCCTGCTCGCATTTTGCGAGTAAAAATAAGGTGAGGGCGAGTGGAAATTTGAGAGCAGAGCAGCTCCTGTCAGTTCTGGCTTCCTTAGGCCGGTTCTGAGCTCCGAAGATAAGAATGTCTGTGAGCAGCATCGATGCCTGGCTATCTGGGTGTGATAGTGAGGGCTGCTGCAGACCTCTGTAATCACTCACGGATAAACTAGGCATCGATACTGCTCACAGCCTCCTCCCTGCAAAGACGTGAACAGGTGAGGGGGCTCGGGGGAAGGGGTTGAGTATTATAATTTTGTGTAGGGGGTTAATAAGGGGTGAGTGTATTATTTTATGTAGGGGGGTTAATAAGGGGG
>NW_017307563.1:61658-72119 GCF_000935625.1 Nanorana parkeri
GGAGGCGGCCGGACCTGGCAGTGGCGAGCGTGAGGTGTAGTGTGTGGAGCCGCGAACAGGGCCAACCAATCGGAAGCCGATTTAATCGATGATTGAAAAAGTTGACAACTTTTTCAATCGATTTATAATCGGTTATGTCGATTTTTAGATTTTGCAGCCCTACATATTTTTGTCTCCAGTAATTTGCTAAATAAATCTAACAGATTTCTTTAGCAATCGCAACAATCCTCCAACTGTAGTCACAGGTAAAATAAATCTCCTGGTCACTCTGCACTGTCCCCGGACAATATGTATATAATGTGATTTACACGGCGCTGTGAAATTGATGTGCAGAGTCCTTTTTCTTTAGCAGTCCTAAAGAAATGCGCACATATAAATGCAATCACTGTCAAGTGCACTGGAATGCAAAAAAATAAGATTATCCCACATATGTTACATATGTGTAGTGAGAGCAATAATTCTAAGGCCAACGCTCACGGACAGTAAAGGCTTTTAAAACATTGACAATGGGAAATTTTGGGTACGGTTATTTAATGAACAATTTACTCTGACCCATCTTGTACATTTTACCACAAAATTGGGTTTTTGGTTTGTGTGCACTAAAATTCATTTTAGTGTATTTTTCTTCCTAAATATTGATTTAATAATCATTTAACATAACATAAATTGCAAGTAGCTTTTTTTTTATTTCACAGGGCCTCTGCTTTCAAAATATATAATTGGAGGTTTTAGGTGGTTTTCTAGGCAACAATTCAGATTTTTATCATGTGTGTAATAAAGTTGCTCTGGACAGGAAGTGGTTAAAGCATTCCTAACGGGCTAACTGACTTCCTTTTAATTTTAGGTCAGGGCAATGCAAGCTATGGAAAAGCCCCTAGACGTGGTCATCAAAATAACTACAAGCCATATTGAACACCTCAGGTATGCGGTGGCAGTGTCAGCGTTGCAGAGAACATGGAATTCTGACTGGATATTGTATTACACCTAAATTAGTACAAACTGACTTGTTAGACGATCATGTACGATTCCCTGGATCTGTTCAGATGTTCATTATTTAAATCACTTTTGCAAGAGTTTAATTGCTGATTTTATCAATGCGTAAAATAACTGAACTGATTGGGGTCTGCCTAGAACTGCAGCTCTGCATCTTGGGACTGCCTCTTGGAGTTAAGTATGGACTCTGTTACTCCAGTTGTACAGAACAACTCATCCTAGGGAACCAGTGTCATTTTTTTTTCCACTTTTTTTTTTTTTTTTTTAATTTTGTATTGTTTTGTGTCATACATTTCCAGTTCAGGAAGTGTTAATTTTACTGTACTTTTTGGTACCTTTTTTGGATTCTAATGTATTGTAAGGTATTTTACATGTGCGAATTATCCATAACATTTTGAAGCTGTCCAAGCTTTTGAAATAAAACAACTTTAAGTATCCGGTCTCAGTGTGAAAATTGTATTCGGTGTGAAAATTGTATTCAGTGGGTCTGGAGCATAACATCACTATTTGTAATGCAAAGAGCCATTATTTTCAATCTCCACTAATATCCAGTTATGCAGTTCTTTACACTATATAGTTGACAAAGATTGAATGTAAAACCTACACTTTGTAGTGCGAGGCCCAACAGTGTGGCCGTCATAAAAGCAATACTTTGCATTTGAACAATTCCATAAATGTAGTTTTACATATTCAAAATTTATTTGCATCGCTTTATTTTACAAGAAAATCGAGAAGTCTGGAACCAATGGGTTATGCAGCTACCTTCAGGTAATTGGACTTTGGAAACTCAAAGCTGTAAGGACAGCCCTGTATAATCCCTCCCCGTCCTAGCCTGCCATAGTGTTTTTTTTTTTGCTAGTGTCCTTAGGTGGCGGATGCCTTCTCTCTCTGCTCTGAGAGGCCCATCCTCTTATTCAAGCAGCTATACTGGATTTTTTTTCTTTGTGGAGCCTTGGCAAACTGCCAGAAGGAAAATGTGGGGCTGGCTTGTAATGTGCTCAGAGATCTGGATTCTGCGTGGGGCACTCGCCTTGACACTTATGATTGCAGAGGGTCCCTAGAGTCTGCACAATGGCAGGTCATAGATGTGGGGATGTACAGGGGATGGCAGGTGTGGAAAAAATGCTGTAAAGTAAGAATGCTTTCAGAAGTGTTCCCTTTACTTTCCATTTTGATTGATAAAAAATAAAACAGAAGAGAAATCCAAATCAATATTTGGGTATGACCACCCTTTGCCTTCAAAACCATATTAATTCTTCATTAGTTCTAGGTACACTTGCACAGGTAGGTTGTTCCAAACATCTTAGAAGGATTTAAGGCAGCCTACATCCACAGAAGGTCTGTCTCTCCATGTAATCCCAGACAGACTCTATGTTGAGATCAGGGCTTCTTTGGGGGCCAAAAAGCACAAGAGTGATCTCACATTCCACCCCACTCACAGTTGGGTAGAAGTGACATTTTCAGGACTGAACAGCTGTTCCTGGGCACATACGATTTGCGATGCCATCTGCCCTGGAACAGCTGAGAAAGTGCTGGAACGCTTGACCTATTGGCAGTCACACATTCCATTGAAATTTGTGACCACGTCACCTGTCACACATTGTAACATAGTCACAAACTTTGATAGAACACCGCCATCGGGGAGGGGTCTGAGGGGCCTCTTACATGAGTATCAGCTGTACTAGGGGCGGCATGGCAGAAGTGATGGGAGGGGGTGGAGGAGGCCAGGCAGCAGCAGGTAAGAGGAGTTGGGAGGAGGTACAGGGAAAGGGACCCCAGCAGCCAGCCCACCTGGCCCCTCAGGTGGGCTGGCTGCCCACCTGCAGGCTGTGCAGGATCTGTGGTGTGCGCTGCAGGGTCACTCATGTGGGGTCTCGGGTAAGCCCAGTGAGTGCGTTACTAAGCCAGTGAGTGCGTTACTAAGCCAGTGAGTGCGTTACTAAGCCAGTGAGTGCGTTACTAAGCCAGTGAGTGCGTTACTAAGCCCAGAGTCCAGTGCGTGCGTTACTAAGCCCAGGTGGGTCAAAAGGGTTTTCTTTTCTGTGGGAAACCGGTCCAAATGGCTCTTCAGTGTTTAAGGTTGCTGACCCCCTGGTCTAGGATTACATGAAGGTTTGGCCCCCACAGAGCCCTAATCTCAACATGCTGAAGAATTTGAGGCGGCCTAAATCCACAACAGATGTAGTTGGTTCCCTGATGTTTTGTAACAATGTCATTTGCACAGTTCCTTAAAAAATTGCAAGTGTACCTAGAAGAATTGATGCTGTTTAGAGGGCAAAGGGTGAGCACAACAAAAATTGATTTGGATTTCTCTTCTGTTCATTTACTTTCTATTTTGTTGTTAAAATAAATAAACATACTTTTTTTTTTCTTTTTTTATTCATGAAAGCATTCTTACTTTTACAGCATTTTTTTTTTCCACACCTACCTAAAACATTTGCACAGTACTCTATGTGCAGTTACACAGACTAGCTGTTAGTAGGCCCAGAAGGGACAGCACCTTCCTCATAATTACTACCAGTCCTATACTCTGCTCCTTTTTTACCATCTCTGGGTCCTCATCTAGAGTTTTTATATAGAGTTTCTCTATAATGCCGAAATTCATGGCGGAAAATGTCTTGCTGGAGTCCTCAGACTTCCAAATTTGGTGATGTGATTCAATGTAAATCTACTTAATGTATCTGCTCCTTGAGCAACTGTTCGAGGGTAACTACTGTTTTGAACAAGTTGTTGGGAAGTCCAGATCCTGGATGTAAAAAAATCATCTGGCAACATTGCAGAAAATTAACAGTTTGCAGAGAAGTTTGGTGCTGTCAGGGACCGATAATTGGAAAGGGTGAAGAAATTGGGGTTTCAGCCATACATCGGCTATACATGCTCTGGGTATTCAGCTGAGCTGATGTGCAGAAGTCGTTCGATTCAGCCGATCCAACATCTGGATCGGCAGTTCTCTCGCTGCCATTCGCCCCTATTCTCATATATTCTCATTCGAGAATGCTTGCTACCTCCGAGGTAGCGAGCGAAATAGAAATAAATGCAAATTTTAGGAAAAAGAATGCTTAAATTATTTAAATACATTTTTTAAAAAGAAAGTTTTAGAAAATAATTTTTTTAACTGCCTGCCGGGAGCTTCTTGGATGTAACTGGGCGTGTTTATTGGATGTAACTGGGCCCGTTAATATACAAGCGATCCGCCGGCTATAGAGCCGGCGGATCGCTTGTATGAGGTCCCGTAACGTGCGAACCCCCCCCCACTGTCAAGCTGGTGTGAGCCCGGGACCAGCATACTGCCTTTGTCACGGGATCAGAGGGAGGTCGGTTCACAACCTCCCTCCGGTCCCCTCTCCGCTGTCGGAATGCGGAAGTGGTGTATATTACATCACTTCCGCATTCTCGTGTCACTCTCCAGCTTCAGATGCTGGAGAGAAGCTGATGAAGCAGATCTCGGCTTCATCAGGGGGGTCCTAGGTGACAGGGGTCTTGGAGACCCCTGATGTCTCCATAAAGAGGGCTTTCTCAGCCCCCTCTGTGATAGCAATAAAGTTAAGTGAAAAAAAGATTTTTGTTTCCCCCCCAAATTTTTTAGTTACAAGTAAAAAAAAGAATTAAAAAAAACAATTTTTTTTGAAAGTCCCCACCCCTACATACACACATGTAAACATGCGTCAGGTGCGCATACCTGCGAAAATGACTATTGCGCCCATTACGCCACACATGTTACGTATCACCGCAAACGTCGGAATGAGCAATAGTTCTAGGGCCATCAATCACTGATAACACTAAACTGATGAGCTGTAAAGCGTCGCCTATGGCCAATTTTGGGTATGCTAGTTTTTAGCGAGTGCGCACAATTTCAAAGCTTGACATGTTTGGTGTCTATTTACCCGACGTGGCCCCGTCTCTTATATTTTACCAAAAAGTGGGTAATATTAGTAGTTTTATAACATAATGTAAAAAATGTTCAGTAATTTCTCCTGAATATAGTAAAAAATAAAACCCCCAGTGGTGATTAAATACCACCAAAAGAGAGCTGTCCCCAAAAAATGGTATAAAATTCATTTCAGTACAGCGTTGCATGACGGAATAAATGTCAGTCAAAGTACTGCAGCACTGAACACTGAAAAATGGCCTGGCCAGGAAGGGGGGTCTAAACAACTGGTCTTCAAGTGGTTAAAGAAAAAAAGACAGCGTCGGGTCCCCCTCCCAAACCCCTCCTTAGGTCTGGTAGGAAAGTTAAAAGGAACCCCATTTAAAGGGAAAAAAGTGGTCGAGGGGCTACTACTACACTCTGGCATGCACAGTCTTGTGGTGTCTCTGCATCCTTGTCCTGCTGACCATCGCTAATAGGGTGAGGGCCCAGCCTGTCGGCAGTGGCACGCGTCAGGTTCCTGGGACTGATCCAGCACACCTTGGCCTCCTCCCCCTTTCTTTCACCCCCTCCCCAAGGGGATAAAAGTGGCCGCTTACTGGCGCTCTCAGTACACCAGCAGCCGGTTTTGACTTATTGTCCCTAAAATTCACTCCGGTAAACATGGCTTTGCCCATAGCCCAGAGCTCATTACCAAGGAGTTTGAAACCTTCTCCACTCTCTACAGCATCAAACCCGAGACTGCGGACATGCCCTCTGCGGCGCGGGCTGCACATCTGCAGGAATATCTAGAACGAACTGCACTCCCCAGGCTCCCACCCTCTGCCTTTCAGGAGCTTTCCGCGCCTTTTTCGGATGCCGAAGTATTCTTAAATCGCTACCAATGGGCAAAAGCCCTGGCCCGGACGGTTTCACTGTCTGATTTTATAAACGCTTCCAAGATATATTACCATCCCCACTTCTTAGCTCCTTTAATGCTCTCTCATCTACATGCCAATCGCTGGTGGTTCTGCCCAAGCCTGGCAAGGATACCATGCACTGCAATTATTTCCTTACCATTTCCTTGATCAATGTGGATGTTAAGCTCTTGGCACATCGCTTAACCGATCTGATCCCGAAACCTATTCACAAGGATCAAGTGGGGTTTGTACCCAGGCGCAGTGCCAAGGATAACACCAAACGCGCGATCACTTTGATCCGCTATGCACACTCCCACGGCCTTCCCTTTTGTTTGTTCTCAGTTGATGCTGAGAAAGCATTCAACCACGTCAGCTGGTCATTCCTGGAGGCCTCCCTGAGTTTGTTGACAGGATCATTGTATCATCGCCCCTTTGCCAGGGACGTCTTGCAACGGCAACCCGCCAATGCAGCAGTGCCGTCCGTCCGTTTTTCTACTACGGGCGGACGGCAAGAGGTTAATGGAAACTTGTCGGCCCCGTTTCCAATCCATAACGGCACCAGGCAGGGATGCCCCCTTTCCCCCTTGCTCTATATCTTGGTGATGGAGCACTTAGCCAATGCAATTAGAGGCAATGACTGTCCGGGGACTTCAGATAGGCCAAGTCCACAAATTGGGCCTCTACGCGGACGACTTGCTTCTATACCTTTCAAACCCTGTAGTGGGCATATCCTCCTTGGAGGAATTTAAACTTTTTGGCCGCCTGTCCAACTATCGGGTGAACCTACAGAAGTATGAACTACTGTACGTTTCCTTGAACCAGGCTGAGGCAGACTGCGTGAGTTGCTCTTTCCCCTTCACGTTGAAATCCGACTACCTGACTTATTTGGGGGTCCGCATTCCGGCAGACCTCGCAGATCTTTATTCTCTGAATTATGCCCCCTCAATGCACTCCGTGGAGAATACACTCCTCACCTGGATGAATCTTCATCACACTTGGTTTGGCAGAATCGACCTCTTTAAAATGAACCTCCTTCCTCGCTGTCTCTATCTGTTCCAAACCCTCCCTATCCGTCTTCCACCCCTCTTTTTTACCAGACTGCGGTCCGCCATCCTACGTTACATATGGAGGTGTCGCAAACCAAGGATACGATATACGGTCCTAACAATGCGGAGGGAACGAGGTGGGGCGGCTCTCCCGGACCTGGAGGTCTACTATAAAGGCACTCATTTATCACATTTGGTAGAATGGTTTGACACCAGGGACCCGGCTCTTTGGGTTTCCCTGGAGTGGGAACTGTCCCCGTCTCCTCAAACAAATCTTCCTTGGCTCCCGGCCCGGCAACGACCGCCCAGTTCTACGTTACCCTTCTTTCTCACTCCGGTGCTCAAAGTATGGGATTCTACAAGGCTTAAGTATCAATTGTCGACTTCCCAGGGCTTGATGACTCCTGTTCTGGCTCATCCGGAGTTCCCTCCTGGATGCGGGGTCCGAAGGTTTCAGAGCTGGGAGGTGATGACTCCTTCATACATTTTTCAGGGACTCTGTGGGGGTACCCTTCAATCCTTGGCCCAACTTTTTGCTCCTGACCCTGTGCCGTTAACTGCCTGGTTCGCTTACCACCAACTGCAACACTTTGTACGTAGGCTTTCCTCCTCCGGCTCCTTGCAGGGACCCGACTGCTTTCGAACAACTATGCGCCGCCGACGAATCCCCACCTCATCTTATATAATTCCTGTATGATTTCCTGCGGCAGGGAAGGACCGCCGTACTTCATATCCGCGTGGGAGCGGGAATTGGACGTGGTCCTCTCCGAGGAAGATAGGCGGAAATGCTTTTGCTTCACACATAGCCTTTGCATGTCCTCAGCTGTACATGAATGCAATTACAAACTCTTGACTAGATGGTACAGAGCTCTGGCTTGGATGCACCAGATTTTTCCCCTTCCTGCCGGACACTTGTTGGAGGTGCCAAACGGGCGTTCGTACGTTAACACATATCTGGTGGAGTTGCCCCCTTTTGGCGAACCATCTCACGCGTGTACTCGAGAATGTCTGCCAGCGAACTCCATCTCACGCCCCAAATGGCAATACTATCGTTATGTCCGGGCTCCATCTCCCAGGCAAAGAAATCCCTCTTGCGATTTTTTGTGAATGCTATTAGGGCACTGATCCCTAGGCATTGGAACTCCCAGGTGATTCCTACCCTGGTGGAATGGACCATGGAAATGTGCCGTCTAATGAGATCTGAGGAACTGATTGCTGAGCGGCTTGACAGGTCCGAGACCTTCCTCTCCAAATGGAGGCCTTGGCTAATGTTTATGGAAACGGATGAGTTTAGGACAATGGCATAACTACATGATCTGTTCTCCTTGACCACATAATAATCCTCTTCTCTTTCTTTACTCTGTGTCTTTCTGTTGTCTGCTTGTCTTGTCCTGTTGTGCGTCTATTGTTATGTTGTTTCTGTAAGGTGCGGCAACTTACCTGATGGTTAGGGGATCATAACTTTAATTGACATATATACTGCTGATACGGTTGTTATTACTTACAGCTATGCTATTATCCTCAAAGATGCACACTTTGTATGTTGTCACACTTTCTTGTCTGTGAAAAATGTAATAAGCAGTTTCTGCAAAAAAAAAAAAACAACCATCGGCACCCAATTTTTAGGTAAAAACATAAAAGACGGGGCCACGTCGGATAAATAGACACTAAACATGTCAAGCTTTAAAATTGCATGCCTACAATTGGCCACTTTTACAGCTCATCAATTTAGGGTTAGCAGTGATTGATGGCCCTAAAATTATTGCTCACACTCCGACGTTCGTGACGATATGTAACGTGTGACGTAATTGTTGTTTTCGTAAGTAGGAATAGGCTGCGGGGGGACTTAATTTTTTTTTAATGGGAGCCTTTTTCTTTTTTTACACAACTTGATTGTTACTCAATCTCTTGTGCTCAATCAATTTTAATATGATCAGTCTCTGAGTTCCCCAAAAGTTTATTCAAAATGGAGCTTACTGTTGACCAAAGTTCCATGGGGCCCTTTGTTTCAGGCGTGCCTTTTAATCTAACGTATTCTGCCGTTGGCGGTCTTCCAGATTTTCAATCTGGAAGACCGCGTGGCCTGTTTATGCTGATCCCTAATTACTGCGGTCAAGGACGAATAGACTGCAAGTATTGGTGGGATCACTGTCGCCAGTGCCTCTATTCTATCTATTTCCTTCATTCCCTAAGATCCTTCATTTCTTTTCTATGTCCTTTTTCCATTCGCTTAAACATGGCCTCCAGATCTCTCTCTGTGGGTAAGCGAGATATAATTTTCCCAACTGTCCCTGTTATCTCCATCTCCATAAGCTCATTGCTCGATTCCAATATATAATTTCCCCCACTTTGTCCAATTTCACTACATATTGGAGAAGCACTCACAGATGACTCCCCTCCCGTTTCATCTCTGTTCTGACATCTTTGATGGAGGGCATTCAGTCTCTTTCTCTCCATTCTTATGGAAGGAACGTCCTATATTTGTTCTAGTTTTAGGTCTCAGCATTTTCGATTTCCTTTTTTTTTTTTTACTACTATTTCCCATTATTCAATAGTTGATGTAAATTTGCGTGTATTGTGCGGTTTCACGTATCCAGTCAGTTAGATTTATTCACATCCACTCACCCAATCTTCAATATTCATGATTTAAAGGCCAGCTATCCAGCGTCTTTCTCCACTTAGGACATACATTGCACCAGCCCAGCTCCAATTCCCCAATAGCAGTTATAATAAATCAAGGTCAGGGTCTTCTCGACCATATTTTGTGAGAGTCCAGCAGAATCACAAGTCCCCAACAGCTTGTGAAATCAATTCTCATGTAGGTCTCCACAGGGATATCAAGTTATCACAGCACAGTCCTTTTGCTTAAACTTTTATCTGCAAGCACATAGATAAGTAAATACTGTGCAGTCTCTCAGAGAGGGTGATGGTCCTGGTTGACAATTTTCTCCACCAAAAACATATATCCCCATATTCTGTGCTATATCTGCTCAGCAACTTTTGCTGTTTGCACCAAAGTCCCAGAAACTATGAACACCTATATCACCAGTTCATTAATACTCCAAGCCGATCACTACACACATGTATGTATGTATGTACAGGGGCAGAGCTCTCACCTTACCTCGTCGTCAGCCGTCTCTCCAGGTCCGCTTGTGTAGTCTGGGGTAAAGATTCCGGTATCGACCGTGTCAGCAGCAAGCAGTGGCAAGGTAATAACCACTGAGCAGTGGAGGAACAGGGCTTTCGCCCTTCCTCTCAATCTTCAGCAGTCTCTCCGTTTGTATGCCTTGAGATGAGCCTTCCAGTGCCGACAGCGACAGACAGCTGCAAGGTTTTTATAAATTCTTTTATTTGACAAGTTTTTCAAAATTACAAGTAAAGGTTTGAACAGGGGATACCAAGTCCCATCGTAAAGACAGTGGACGCAGCCACTGAACACATACAGTACATGAACAGTAACATCAGAACAACACTTATGGCAATAATAGTGGTAATATCTCCAATAACAGAACTTCCGCCTGTGGGCAATTGTGATTGCTGAAGAGGGCTATCAAGGACCCACCGGCGATCCGCCAACGGAGAAGGTAAGTACCTACGTACAGCGGGTAGGTTGTATGGGATATTCAAGGATGGGAGAGATAGGGAGGGTAGGGGG
>NW_017307563.1:75497-105380 GCF_000935625.1 Nanorana parkeri
GGGGGGAAGTAAGGCACATCATGTGAGTAGCAGGTGTCAAGAGGGGGATGGGTCCAAGTTGAGGAGGGTGGGGTGTGCGTTTAGAGTTGCAGTCTTTACTCAAGATCCCATGATGGTACCGTATTCAGTTGTTGTGGTGAAATCGGACCAATAGAACCACGTGGTCGCGAATTTGGACGAGGTACCTTTTATTGAACTTGTGAGATCCTCCATGGTGCGAATGTCGTTTATTTTAGTGAACCAGAGTTTGAGTGAAGGTGGGGCCTCCTGTTTCCACAGCAGTGGTATACAGGCACGCGCCGCATTCAGTAAATGTACCAGCACTGAGCGTGTATACCCCTCCAAGGAGAAGTGATTATGGTGGAGTAGGAAGAACGCTGGGTCCTTCAGGATGTGATGATCCGCCGTACCTGGGACCAGAAGGGCATCAGTCTCGGGCAGGGCCAGAACATATGGAGCATGTCCGCAGGGGAGGACCCGCACCTCCAACATACATCAGGGACCCCATCATACATCTGATGAAGTCTGTGGGGAGTTCTATACCAGCGGGTTAAAACCTTGTAACCGGATTCCTGGTATTTGTTACAAATTGACGACTTCAGGGAGAGCCGTAGCAATCTGGTCAGTTCATCCTGCGAGAACTGGACCCCCAACTCCCTCTCCCATTGTCCCAGGAAATGAAGCGGCAAACCCTGGTTTGCCTCTATGATTAGTTTGTAGCACAAGGATAATGTCTTGGTTAAGGGTCCCTCGTCCAGGCAGGTGCGTTCAAAGTCAGATGGGACTCGGGCATACAAGGCTGGATCAGGGAGCAAGGAGAGGAAGTGGGAGAGCTGGAGCTGGCGCCAGCAACCAGGCTCTCCCAGAGACGTGTCCAGCAAGAGGTCTCGTAGGGACTTCCACTGTGTGCCCTGGAGGAAATGCAAAGCCCGAAATCGGCCCAAGGCCGCGAGACGGCGGAATAAGCCGTCCTCAAGGCCCGGAACAAACTCTGGGTTCCCCACAACCGGGTACATGGGTGAAGAAGAGGGGGATAGGTGTTTCTCCCTAAATGCCCTCCGCGCCATCTGCCACTTAGAGCCCACCGTCAGGTGCTTCCGCAGCAGTCCAGGAAGAGCCCCCTGACACCATGGTAAAGCTGGTAGGGGAATTGGGGTTACAGACTGCTCCAGGGCTACCCAGGGTTTGGTATCACTATGTCGGCACCAGTCCACCACACAAGTCAAGTGGGATGCCATGTAGTAAAGGCAAAGGTCTGGTAGGGCCAGGCCCCCTGCCCTTTTAGGGCGTCGCAGGATCGCCAAACTAAGTCTGGGGGCCCTACCCGCCCAAATGAAGTGTGTGATTGCGGCCTGTAGCGTGCAGAAATAGGAGCGGGGAATGAATATAGGAAGGGCCTGAAAGGGATACAGGAAGCGTGGAAGGACATTTTGTTTAACCACATTACAGCGGCCCGTCCATGAAAATGTGTGTCGCGCCCATCCAGCTAGATCCGATCTGACCTTCTGAAGCAGGGGAGGGAAATTAATACTGTATAATTGCTTCAGGTCCCGCGGAAGCCTCACCCCTAGGTACTTAAGGGAGGTGGAGGACCATTGATAAGGGAAGTTTTCCTGGATACTCGCTAACATCCAAGGGAACCGTCAAATTCAGGGCTTCCGAATTTTGAGTATTGATATGGAAGTTCACCATATTGGCAAAGTGCTGACAGGTTTGGTATAGTGGTAACCGGGGACGAAACAAAAAACAACAGGTCATCTGCGTAAGCAGCAACTTTATGTTGGTGGGACCCCATGAGTGTATACCCGAATGTCTGGATTTGCCCGCACGGACCGTTGCAGTGGTTCGAGTGTCAAGGTGAAAATGAGGGGGGAAAGTGGGCATCCCTGCCTGGTGCCATTACTTATGTCAAAAGGGTCAGAAAGAACACCGTTGACCCTCACTCTGGCCGTGGGCCTAGAGTACAGGGCGAGTATCCAATAGAGCATACCCGGGCCAAGCCCAATGTGCTCCAGTGTAAGGCGTAGGAAGGACCAGTCGACCCTGTCGAAGGCCTTCTCCGCGTCGGTCGACAACAGGGAGAGGACTTCAACCGGGCCGCGTGGATGATACTGAGGGCCCGAATAGTGTTGCCCCTGGCCTCCCTACCAAGAACAAAGCCAGATTGGTCCGAGTGTATCAGTGAGGGAAGGTAGGGCTGGAGTCGCGTGGCGAGGACCTTAGCAAAGAGCTTAGTCTCGACATTTAAAAGGGAAATAGGGAGGTAACTCTGGCACACTGTAGGATCTTTTTCCGGCTTAGGGATCACCGCAATGTGGGCTGACAGGGCGTCCCTAGGGAGCGAAGGGAGTTCTTTGACCGGATTCCAGGCAGCAAGCATCCTCTCGTTGAGTAGCGCAGGGAATTTCTTATAATAAGTAAGGGTAAAGCCATCAGGGCCCGGGGCTTTCCCCGTATTGGTCTGCTTGACAGCCAGCTCTTCCAGTGAGATAGGGCCCTCCAGGGAGGACCGTATCTCAGAGGAGAGACAGGGCATACCAGCTTCCTCCAGGTATGCCCGGATGCGCCGTTGTTGTGCGGTCACGGCCAAAGCGGTCTGGGGGGTCGGTAGGTTGTAAAGAGCAGCGTAGTAATCGCGGCGGCTATGTCTTCAGACAGGTGACAGTTGTTCCCAGAGGGGGCCTTGATTGATTACTGGTACAAAGGTTCAAGCCCGTTGTTGGCGTAAGGCTTGCGCAAGGGAGCGGCTGCATTGATTCCCATATTCGTAGAAATGCCGTCAGCATCTGGTAAGAGTGGCTTTGGCCCTGTCCATTTCTAAAGAACATAAGGATTCCCTGGCAGTCCGTAGTTGGGACAGGACAGTCGGGTCTCGTTGACGCTTATGTAGGAGCTCCAGGGTGTGGATCTGTGTTAGGAGCGCATTTTGCTGTTCAAGCTTCTGTCTCTTGCGCCTAGTACCTAACTTTATCAGGGTCCCCCTAATGTAGGCCCAGATCGTGCATGGGGAGCAGTCCGGGGTGGAATTTAGTTCAAAATAGTTCCTTAGGTCCCATTCAATTTCCGGGAGGAGGTCGGGATCCTGAATGAGCGACTCATTCAGCCGCCAGTGCCATCCCCGGGAGCTTGGTGTAATCAGTGTGAGGGTCAACAAGATCGGAGCATGGTCTGAGTATGTAATATTCCCAATCGTGGTGCGCTAGGGACAGGGAAGTGTGCGGGATCAAGAAAAAAATCAATGCGCGTGTATGTGTCGTGAACCAGAGAGTGGAAGGAGAAGTCTCTAGTGGTGGGATGCTGAATTCGCCACACATCGGCTAATTGGTGGGCGTGGAGCAGTTTCCGTAGGCGCCTCAGAGTGGAGAAGGGCAAGTGGGAGGCCGGGTTGGAAGAGTCAGCTTCAGGGTCCAGGTGTAGGTTAAAATCCCCCCGACTACCAAGGTACCCTCCCCGAAGTCATCAATCGCAGTCAGAACTTGTTCCAAGAAGGCAACTTGACCCTGGTGAGGGGCGTAGATGTTCACCAGAGTGATCCGTTGGAGACCCACCATCCCCTTCACCATGGAGTAGTCGGCCCTCCAGCACTCTTGGGACAGACTAACTGGGGAAACGAGTCTGCACTCAGGCAGAGCGGTGCTCCGTGGGAACACCACGACATTTTAGTCAAACATTAACCGTAACAATATAGAACAGCAACATTGCAAAACCATAAAATACAGTCCCTAGGTACGGCAGCCATGGCGCCTGAACTCAGGCATCTGGTGCATGGACCCACATGCCAAGCGGAATGAGGTGTCTCGAGGGGTGCCCCCCTCTGGAACCCCCCAGCACCCCGACTTGGGGCCCAGAGGCAAGAACGCCAGGGGGTTCACGGTAGGAGGAGGTCCCTCAGAGTCCTCGGCGGAGAAAATCACCTATGTTCCCCACTTCGGGTGGTCCCACGCATCGGTCCCAGTATAAATAGAGCCCATCTGTACAATAACATAATTGCAGCAGTAATAAACAATCACAATTCAGTGATATGAACCATGGAGTTCTGCATCCAAGGGCTATCAGATGGGTGATGGTAAAAGCCGTGAACCAACACCGCGGTTCCGTACGGACAAACCAGCCGTGGGGGGGGGGACACACCCTGAGGGTGATATGCGGCTCCTCGGATGTCCAGGGTGAGCGGGCAGTTGGCAAAGTAGGGTTGGAACCGAAAAGGCCCCAAGAGTCAGAGGGGGTAACCACTGCGGCTCGTTTCTCAAGGGACCAAAGGGGACATGGCCGTAGCACAAACGGGAGTCTGAGTGGTTGACTGGGGGATACATGGATCAATCTCACCCCGTTCAGGATTCCGCTGCTTCCATCACGTCTTCAGTTGGTCGGGCAGGATTCTCGTGAGAAGGGGAGCGACGGGCCCGTCTGGTTCTGCGAGGTTTCGGTGCAGAGGCCTGGTCCTCCGGGAAGAGGACTAACCAGTCCGGTAGTTGCACAGCAGGGTTTCCGAGGAACTCACATACAGCAGGTACATCTGCTCGGGCGCAAACCAGGAACATGGCGCTGCCTTTGTGGACATGCAAACGGATGGGGTACCCCCAACGGTAGATGGCTCCAGCCCGCCGAATCTCTTCCAGGAGAGGACGCATGAGGGCCCGGCGCCGGAGGGTATTACGGGAGATGTCCGGCAAGATCTGCAGGGGGGCCCCATCGAACTCCACAGGCCTGTCGTAGAACCTCCTCCTTCACGGTGAAGCGGTGGAGATGGCACAGGACGTCTCGCGGACGGGAAACATCTGTTGACGGAGGGCCAGCCGTGCGGTGCACCCTGATATTAAGATGGAGTTCGGTGCTGAGTCGGGGAGCAGCGATTCAAAGATGGCCTGGACCGAGGAGTGGAGATCCGCTGGTAGGGTCGCCTCAGGAAGCCCCCGGATCCGAATATTCTGGCGTCGGTTGCGGTCTTCCATGTCCTCCATTTGCAGTTGGAGGGCCGCGAGCTGGTGTGAAGGTCCTGGCTGGGCCTGTTCGAGGCGTTGGATCCGGGCCTCCATCGCCGCACAAGACGCCGAAACTGTGGAGACCTCTGCGGACACCGCCTGCACCTCCTGGCGCATTTTATGCAGATCCCGTTGTAGCGCCGTCTCCACTCTCGTGACCAAGGCCGCAAAGTCTTCCTTTGTAGGTAAGTATTGCAGAACTCTCGCGGTATATCCGATGGGTTGCAGGCTTGGTAATGATCCCCATCCGTGGAGTCTGATTCATACATCCACGGCGACCGTGAGCCTTGACGTCAGGTATTGGTGCCAGGTGAGGGAGAGCGTTCTGTGCCTCGTGTTGAGGATGGCAGCCCGGCTTCCGGCGCCATATTGGATTGGCCCCGGCTGCGGGTCCTGGTCTGTGTAGTGGAGAAATATCGCTGCAAGGACGAGGTGTCCCGCTGCGACGGGGTTCTGCCATCCTTCCTTCGTTGTGACATTGTCGTGCAGGACTGTATGGGGTGGTATAAGTGCCGTTAGGTTGTCTGTATGTCGGGTGGACCACGGAGCGCTCAAGCTTTGCGACCTACTCCGCCATTAGCAGGACACGCCCCCCAGCTGCAAGGTTACGGCCACTGTAACCTTGCAGCTGTCTGTCGCTGTCGGCACTGGATGGCTCATAGGACGCAAAGTTCTCTTCCAGCTTTCCCGCCAGACGTCCTACTGAATCCGCTCGTTCAGCCTGGTATCTGGGTTCCGATGTCAGCAACTACATAGCTGATGAGTACTAGCTATGAGCCGCCGTCGCTGTACACAGGATCTGTACTTCTGATAGCTCCTGTAGCGGAGTAGACGTGGGAGCTCAACACCTCACTCCTCCCCACTTCTCCCAATTTGATATCTGCCTAAAATACATAGCGATTTAACATATCCCCAGGAAGACCAATCGTTAATGAAATAGGCTCAGCGAGCAACCGTCTGGGGGAATATGTGGATTATCTTTTGCAGGGATTCGTGCAGAATAGCACATATTTGAAAGATGCAAAACATTTCATCCAGATAGTTGAAGGGATGGATATTGACTCAGAATGTTCCCAAGTCACTGCAGATGTGAGCTCCCTATACACACCCTATAATTAGCCATTTGGAGGCTCTGACAGCAGTTAAGTGGCTATTGCAGGAAGATAAAGGTTTACATATAGATCAAAAAGAATTCATCCTAGAGGCTGTAAGATTTGGCCTTCAGAGGAACTACTTTTAATATAAATGATAAATTCTATAGACAAAATACCTGGAGTGGCAATGGGAGCCAAGTTTGCTCCCAGTGTTGCAAACACATTCATGTTAAGATGGAAATTTTTATTTAATTGACTAGTAGATCTGGTAGTATATAAAAGATTAATGGATGACATCTTTATGATATGGAGAGGAAATAGGGAAAAGTTGGACAATTTCTTAAAGCATTTACATTGTAATAATCAAAATATAGTGTTGACCTACCATACTCATCAAGAAATAATTAGCTTTTTGGATGTTGAAGTATTCGTAGAAGACATTTGTTAGTTAAAACATTCTTCAAAGAAACTGACAGGAATGCGTATTTATCTACTATTACCGGTCACGATCCAGCATGGATCAGGAACATCTCCAGAGGGCAGCTATAAAGGATGAAAAAGAAATTCCACCAAGTAGGAACATTTTATAGAGCAATCGGCTAGTCGGCCCCGCTGGCTGTCAAAATACCTGAACAATCACATTGGATGCAGGTATTGTTCAGGTATTTTGAGAGCTAGCGGGGCCGACTAGCAAGACCCAGTGGGAGATTCCTCCATCCACACAAAAAAAAATCTATAGGTGTATGGCCAGCTAAAAGGACAATTTAGGGGGGGGTTTTGAGAAAATGAAACAATTAAGGAGGGGGAGGGGGGGTAATTGGAGATGCCTATTTACTAGAAAAGAATCACAGTGGATATATGATGCAGGCACTTTAGTACCGGGAGGATTGAATGTTCAATTTGATCATAATTGTTTTATCTCCAATGCCTAACTTTTTTTATGTACTTTTAAATGTACTAGTAATTAGGTTTTTATCCCTGAATTTTTGTTATATGCCTAATGCGTTTCTTTTAGATAGGATTGTTGATTTTTTTTTAATGGATTTAATAGAAGAGATGTAATGTGTCCTGTTCCTGCCGCACTGATTATTAAATAGATCATATGACATGAGGGGATTTGCCAACTTTTTTGATTAAGATCTTGCTGTGTGTATTATTTAATATAGCTCTATGGATGTAGAGGGTAGGGTTACAACTTATTAGTTAAAAAGTTGAGATTTCCCGCTGTGTGTAATTTTGCATGACTCATTTTATTCATTTTTATTATATGCATTTAAGTTTTATATATATTTATGACAGGGCTTTTATTGTAGTTTAAGGATGAGTATTATCCACTGAATTAATGGCCGCTTCAGAAAAGGTTTAGGAAAGCATCATTGCCATGGTAACAAATTGTATATCATGCCCCTGATGAAGTCTTTAGGGCGGAGTCCGGCAGTGGCCATCAGTGGATCAGACGGTGCGCAGGGTTATCATGAGAGATGTATCCCAGTTTGTGAACATTGCCGCCAGATTAGAATTTGTGATATCGGCTTGTTTTACATGGTGTTTTTAAGTAGCATTTTAAATAAAGGATTTGTGCGTTTTTAACTGGGTGCGCTATGATCTGCAATTAATTTTTTACCTGAACATATTACCTACTGCGGAATCCTGATTGGAGTAACATTACACATCCAGCGGTATAATCCCTGCCGGCCTTAGGGCAAAGAGGGACACGCTGTGGTTGGACATTTTGGAGAGTGAGCATGCAAGGATGCAGGGGTGTGGAATTCGTATCGCCCGACGCCCGGGACATGTAGTTCCAGGCGCCGGGCAAGTGCTTTTTTCGCTGTCTTAGCCCTGCTACGGACAAGTAGCAGGGCTGGTTTTCTTTTCCTAAAATGAGCGCTGAGAGCGGCGCTGCGAGCGGGGGACGTGGAGTGCCGAGAGCAGATGGGCGGGGACGGAACGTGGAGCGGGGACAGATCATGAAGCGTTGAGAGCGGGGGGCGGGGACAGAGCAGGGGCGTGGAGTAGTGACAGGCTCTGTCACCTACCATAGCCTCTGTCCTCCGCGGCTCGTTCCTGTCAGACTCACAGGAGTTCTAGCAACAGTGCCTGCTAGAACTCCTGTGTTGGAGGTGACAGGTTCAATAAAGAGTACCTGTCACCTCCAAATGCCATCACACAGGGGATTGTTAACACAGGGGTAAACAAAACAAAAAAATAGTAAAAAAAAAAAAGGAAATAATAATTAAAAATTTAATAAAAAGGCGATAAAGTAAAAATAATAAAAACAAATGAAATTTTTTTACAAAGTAAATAAGAATTGAAAAAATGAAAACCAGCCCCGCTGCCCCCATCTGCATGCGAATAAACGTGCAGTGTTTTCAACTGCGATCGTGTGCAACCGCACGGGCAGGGCTGTATTGCAGTAGGAAAACGCGCAATCTGCCTGGCACGACTAGGTGCCATTAGAAAATAATGGCACTGGCAGCACAATCGGCAGTGGTGTGCGATCCGTGACTGCCCGGTCATCGTGCACAAAATCGAGCGGATGGCTGGGTGGTCACCGAATCGCACACCACCGCCAATCGTGCTGTCAGTGCCATTATTTTCTAATGGCACCCTAGTCATGCCAAGCAGATTGCGCGTTTACCTGCTGCAATACCGCCCGGGCGATCATATACGCGCAGTTGAAAACACTAAGTGGTGCCTGTCGTGAAAATAGGTACAGCTACCTTTTTTTCAGCGATTGTCACGCAGATGTAACCCCATACATGTGGATGCAACCGCTGTATGCAACCACACACGATCGCACGTCCCGGGAATCCCCAAGTCTGCACCAACCCTAAAAGGGTAAATTCACTTTCCCAAGTAATTTGGGAAAATGGAATTACCCGCACAAATCTCCCTCCCACTATACTTACCTTTCAGCAAACGGTCCTTCCCTTCCACCTATCTACCTGTTCCATGTATTCTGAATTTCACTCGCAAATTTCAAGCACTCGTTGGTCAGCGCAGTCACCTGACAGCACTGACCAATGAGAAGCGCTTCTTAGCACCGCTAAATACGGTTTTGGTTAAATTAAATTTTGTTGTATCAGGACAAGTAGATTGTCATGAGGGACAAGTAGATTCGGACCCCGCTTTAGTCCTTGGACAAGTATTTTTTCAAAATTTTCCACACCTCTGCGGAGGAAAGTGGAGGGAACGTTGGACACTTGGGATCTTATAGAAGATATAAGATGGTGCAAACCCCCACTTGTTGATTGGACTAACAGATTGGTGTGTGCATGGACTCGTGTGGGATTATATCACATTTATTAATGCTACACAGAAGGAATTGTGAATAGATTTATACAATTAATTTACACTTTAGTTATTTTGCTAAATTTATTTAGCTGTCATAATTGTGAAATAATCATTTGTACACATTTATATATGATGTATTAGCAGTGTATGCACTTTTATTGATAGCTTTTGCTTTGATGAACATTTGACTTGTTTTGTCGTTGGGGCGCGGCACTATTATTATAATTTCATACATGACGATAAGTTGCGTCATTTACTGTACAATGCCGAATTGGACAAATTATTTGAAAACAACAAAACACTGATGAAAAGTGGGTTTGTTTTAAGAATGCTTTTAGCAAGTGCATACCATTGGGCAACAAAAATAAAAGCACAAGAGCTAAACCTGCATGGGTGAATCAAAACGGTAAAACAGCATATCAATGAGATCAATCTTTATGTAACAGGCTAATAGTGAGGCTAATAGTTTGTGTTTTAATTTAGGAAATCTTTCTCCCCAGTCAGCATCATGCAGGATAAAAATGTGTTTGTGTAAATTGCATGCCACATTAGCATGATGGTGATATTTTCATAGGTTTAAGAAAATGCTAAAATTCCAAAATTATGCTCACATAAGTGTTTAATGCTATGGATATTTGTGTTTACAGACAACTGTAGGGATCTGGAGAATACAGTGGGTAGACAATATATTTGATTTATTTAGATCTATTTTCCAAAAAGTATTAACACTTTTTTTTTTTTTACACAGTATAATATTCACTGTCAAAACGTTGTGTGTGTTTTATGATGCAGTTGAAGTTTACATGCAGAGGATATGCAAGCACAATTTTATTGTGTGTATATTATCTAAATAACCAACTAAATCTGATGTTACTGCCCTCTTCTGGCCATCAGCATTTCTCTAATGTTATCTTCAGCATTCTTTACACTTCGTTCTAGATAAGCCTTCTTTTCCTGAAAAATAAAAAACAACATAAATCATCTCTTAATGGCACAAACTGAACCTCTCATAATTTATTGCGGTGTTATCAAATATATGCAATTCTGTTCAAAAGGTCAAACCCGCTGAACCTTTAGTCTTTCCCACAGTCCTAGACACTGGCAAAACACTATAAAAAGACATAGGTGAGGTTGAATGAAGACACAGGTCCATCAAGTTCAACTCATATTTTGTGTGTATAATGCCATCAATTCCCGAACCCTGTAAATTCTGTAAACTCATCCAAGTGTTCTTTGAAGCTATGTATGTGGAAATTAACTTAAAATTGTACTATTCCCACAGTAAAAAGCCCCTTGCGCAGTTTAAGATCATACCACAAACACTTTACATTTTTTGTTGTGCCCTCGCATTTTCCTCAAATTTCCAATACTGCTGTACCCATTGAATAATGTGTAAATTGTAGGGCTGCCGAAATTAACGATTAATTCCTCGATTAATCGTTAATTTTTTTGTTCGATTAAAATTATTTTGATCGGTACTCACCTCTCCGCCTGTTTCCGGGTCTTCCAATAGAAATCAATTGCTCCCTCGTCTAACGAAGGGAAGGGGGAGGAGTCCGGCGACAAATTCGTTAGATACGTAGCTATTGATTTCTTGCAAAAATCCATTTTATTGGTCACAAATATCGCTATCACTAAGCTAAAGCACATCTAAAGTGCTCCATGCAGAACCTGCAGTGTACTCACTTAACGGCAGGTAGCTGAATACCATTTCCTACAATGATATTAAACAGTGCTCTAGGTTTACAATTTCTTAAAGCATTTACATTGTAATAATCAAAATATAGTGTTGACCTACCATACTCATCAAGCTGAATGTCAGGTGCATTAAACCGCACTGAAATGCTGGCATATAGACAAGCACTAAGTTGGCAACCTGGCAATGCTGTCAGCGTATTTTATGTAGAAAAAGTTTTGTTTCAAATTGCTATGTTCATTAGATTGATGTGCTCAGACCATGGTTTATGGAGGCAGCAACACAATTACTTCTAATTATACTAATGACTGCGTACATTTGCACTAAAAAGATAATTTACTCATTACTTTAAATGCTTATAATTTCCTCTAGGAACATATAATTTAAAAATATGACCACTTCTAAACACACACACAGCAATTACACACTAATCCAGCACGTTATTATTCCGAGTTGCCCCACTCAAGCGGCGGCCATATTGAGTGGGCACGTGAGATTAATAACGTGCTGGATTAGTGTGATCCTAGTTCATTTTATTACTTCATTGCTGTGCTGGCCATTGCAGTATAGGCCAATGTAGTTGGATCTGTATGTGCAAAATTAATCGATTAAACATTTTTTTGATTAATCGAACATGAAAATTTTAATCATTACCAGCCCTAGTAAATTGTAATCATGTCTCCTCTTAAGTGTCTCTTCTCTGAGGAGAACAAATTTAATTGTCTTAATTCTCTGAACTTTCTCTAGCTCATGGACATAGAACTCAAATATAGATAACCAAACCTGTACCTGTTTGGCATTGCATGCTATTGCTGAGTCTATAGCTCTCCCTCAGATTTCCCCAGCAGTGTATTCTGCATATATGTTCTTTGCTCCCAAGTGCGCAGTATGTCTGATTGTAAGATTTGCCATGTTGCTACCCACTCTTCAACTTTATTGAGGTCTTCTTGAGAACTTCCGCTACATAATTTTATAACGTGCAAACACTGAAAGTGAGCTATTTATTCCGACCTCTGTATCATTTGTGAATAGGATAAACAGAATACCCCAGGACTGAACCCTGCGGTACACCACTCACTACTGGGGTCCAATTTTAAAATAATCTGGTTATCCTTACCCTCTTGATGTGGTCCTGGTTTTCTACCCATGGCATCGAAGAAACTGTATGCGCAATAAATTTAGTTTGTAAATTAATGTTCACATTGGAGGTGAGGAGATTAAGGGGGTATATGATCTCCATGTACAAAATGTTCAATGGTGGTAGCAACATTAGCGATAAACTGTTTAAAATTAACTCCATTACAAAAACTAGAGGTCACCACCTAAAATTGGTGGAAAAAAAATTCCAGCACAAGGGGCGAAGAGGGTTCTTCACAGTAAGATCAGTTAGGGTCTGGAACTCACTGCCACAGGCGGTGATTTCAGCAAATAATGTGGAATTGTTCAAGAAACTTTTGGACGATTTCTTATCTATGCCCATAGCCCTCAGCTTGTGTAGCAAGCGTTTGTGTGGTACCGTATCAAAAGCCTTTGAGAAATCCAGATATACCACATCTACCGGCTTACCTCCGTCCATATCTCTACTTACCCCCTCATAAAAAGTTAGCAAGTTAGTTAGGCAGGAACGATCTACCTTTCCCATTAAGATGCAGCCCGTCTCGGCTGAAGAGCCGAATACCTTTGCAAAGTCCAGATAGACTACATCCACTATGATTCCTCTGTCAACCTTATAACTCACTTCCTCTTAGAATGATTTGTCTGACATAAATCCATGCTGGATAGTACTTCTGATACTACCCTGTTTCCCCGAAAATAAGACCTACCCCGAAAATAAGACCTAGTACTATTTTTGGGAATTGCTAAGATATAAGACCTACCCTGAAAATAAGACCTAGTTGTGACCATTCCCAGGGCCGGTGGTGGCATAAGGGGGAACTTGAAGAGCCACGCGGGAGAGGCAGGAGAGAATCAGTGGTGCCAACGAAGCCAGCGCCAGAGGAAGCGAGGTGGCAGCGGAGGGAGCAGAGCCGCATAAGCCGATGCCTCCTCTATAGTGCCGGCTCCTGTCACAGGCGTAGTGATACCAAATGCACTCCGCCTGTGAGGAATCGATAGTGAAAGTGTGGTTCGCTCAATCTGGCCAGCGATTGGTTAGCAAATTGCTCTTGGCACCCCTGATCACCATATTTTTGTACATGAATACATGTAGACTGTTGTACATGAATAAGTGTGGATTGTTGTACATTAAAAAAAAAATAAGACCTACCCCAAAAATAAGACCTAGTTTGTTTTTTTTACGACAATACTAGTATTGGTAATGGTGCATCCCTACCGGCTGACTGGCCTGTAGGTACCCGGTATTCAGACCCCCTTCATTTTTTTCAATTTTGTTATGTTGCAGCCTGATAATAGTTGTTTACATTTTTTTTTTCTAATTACTCTACACTTAGTACCCCATAATGACAAAGTAAAAACAGAATTTTAGAAAGGTCTGTGAATTTATAAAAAAAAAAGAGAGCAAGAAGAGATCCTGTTTATTTGTCACCCAGATTCCTCTCTTACACCTTCCGGAAGCCCCAGGTTTTACACTTGCCTCAGTGGCAATTTAGTGCAGGTGAGGCAAACAGACAGCGCTCTGGAGCCTGGGGAATGGACAGTTTCTACCTGCTGGAGCACAAGCCTGACAAACAATAGGTTTGTACGGGTTGGTAGTCAGGACTATACTATGTTTAGTTAGTGCCGGGGCACGGCTAGGATATTGTTTTTGAAGTATTTACTTTATTTGAGCACTGTACTGCACTGTATGGGTCCTGTGTGTTGCACCAATAAATGTACCACTGTTTGAAGACAGGTCACTGGTTTGGTCTCTAAACCTTGCAAGAGTGCTCACCCCAAGGAGCAATTGCACCCACTACCTATATACTTCCCCAGCTAACATTGTATATATATATATACATATTTGTAATCAAATAAAAGCCCACTTTAAAAAACAGTATATAATGTGTAGGCTATAGAGGAACAACAAATCCCAGCAATAATACAGGGTGTTGAATATATTATTGCTGGGATTTGTTGTTCCTCTTTAGCTGCTGGTGTTCTACAGTGTGCCGCTTTTTTTTTTTTTAAACAGGAAACAGAACAGGTCCCTCTTACCTGTTTCTGAACCCTTGAACGTGCTCTGCGGGCGTGTGTCCGGCTTGTGCAGTGGCCATGTGCGCGGTAATTATACAGGGTGTTTAATATATTATTGCTGGGATTTGGTGTTCCTCTATAGCTGCTGGTGTTCTGCAGTGTGTCGCTGTATTATACAATGCAGAACACCATGCGCAATGCAGAAAACCAATGTATTATACACCGGCACACTGCAGAACATTAGCAGCTATAGAGGAACAACAAATCCCAGCAATAATACATTAGGCTGTTTAATGTATTATTCCTGGGATTTGGTGTTCATCAATAGCTGCTAATGTTCTGCAGTGTGCAGCTTTAAAAAAAAAAAAACACACAGGAAACATTAAAAAGCTCCCGGCCGATCTCAACTTACCTTGGAATGACGGTGTTGTCGGCGGGCAGATGCATGTCCTCAGCGTGGGCGTGGCGTAAGCGGCGTCGCGTGAGCGGGTCTACCGGCGTAGGCTCGAGTGGCTTAACCGACGTGGGCGTGCTAAGCGGGAAATTTGAATTTTAGCCGACGAATCGACGATGGAAAACGTTATCCCGCCTACAGGGTCCGGTCCCGTGGGTGAATTTAGGGGTAGTTACCCCATTAGACTGTTGTTTGATTGTCACTGTGTTATCTTCCCCTATCCCCTGCCGATCCCGTATCGGTCATCGACCTTCCTATCCTCATTGGCTGGTCCAATCTCTCGTTCAACAACTCTCTCTTCCACCTCCTCCCACTCCCCTCTATTTTCCTTTACTCTGATCTCTCCTGGCGCGACTCTTCACCCTTCTTGTGATTCAGAGAGCCGTCACGATACCTCCTGTGTCATGTAACGCGGTGTCCTGGAACGTCAAGGGCTTGAACATTCTGGAGAAGAGAACGGCCGTTCTTACGAATTTCAACGTTTAAAAGGCTCAGGTAGGCTTTGTTCAAGAAACGCATTTCAAGATCTCTAATATTTCCAGATTTTAGAGCCAGCACTTCCCATATGCTTACAATTGTGGTTTTCCAGATGGTAAATGTAAGGGAGTGAGCATTGTGATGCATAGGTCCGCACAGTGGCAGCTTCCAGACATAGTCAGGGTGGCAGATTTATTTTTGTGAAGGGCAGCATGGGTCCTACTTTATGCACGTTCGCCAACGTATACTTGCCTAATGTCGGTCAAATTCCTTTCCTGTAGTCCACCCTGGAGCAGCGGGAGGAATTCACGGAGGGGGTGCTGGTCTTGGGTGGGGATTTTAATATGGTTCTAGATCCCCATCTTGGATAGCTCTAGTTTGGCTTCGCACCTCTCTTTCTCTGCACTCTGGAGGATCAAAACATTTCTGCGGCACTTTCAATTAGTAGATATATTGCGCATGCTGCAACCTAAAGACCGCAACTATACATTCTACTCCAATCCCCATGGTTCATACTCCCAAATACTTATTTTTGGTCGGACACTGAGACCTGCTTACTGGGCAGCATACTGGGGGCATCCATTGGCGTCATTTCAATATCAGATCACACCCCTTGACCCCCTGACCTGGTGCCAAAGGAACGAGGTGCTTGGAACTGGCACCTGAACGATTCCATCCTACAGGACCCCAACCTGGTAGAGGAGATTAAAGCTGACCTGGCCACTTATTTTGTTTGTAATAACACCATGCAATGAGGAGTGCGTTCCCATGACCTTATGGGAGGCCCACAAGGCATATACAGGGGGTTCCTTTAACAAAATAGGTGAAAGACTTAAACAGCGTACAGCCAAGGTAGAAGCTCTGTTGGCAGACATAGCCCGCCTGGAATCGGTACACAAACAGTCTATGGCCAGGGCTGTTCTCGGGGAACTGACGGGTCTCCGGGAACATCTATTGTCCGTTTGTTTAGCTTAGATGTAAAAGGGTTTTCTATGAACTGGGCGACAAATGCGGCAGGCATTTGGCCAGGGCATTACGTTAGAAGCGAATCCTATATATCCGAGATATTGTTCCCCTCCGGTAAGATGATGTGTAACGCCACGAATATAGCAGGGGCATTTAAAGAATACTATACTTCCCTATATAACCTCCAAAGCCAAACTGCACTGTGAGCCGAATTCGACCTTAGAACTAGGATCTCAGAATACCTAGCCAAATCAGAGATGCCGGCTATACCTGAGGAGGTGGTGCGCTGCATGGAGACACCTCTTACCTATATGGAACTAATTACAGCCCTGAAAAGGACTAGCTCCGGTAAAGCGCCGGAGCCGGATGGCCTCTCTTTACCCTACTATAAGACGTTCTTACCTCACTTCTTGAAAGGCTACAATGCGGCAGATTCACTGCGAGCCCATGTCACCGTCATCTCCAAAACCGGAGAAAGATCCTCTGCTCGTATTATAGGCCCATCTCGCTGCTCAACTCTGACCTAAAACTTTTCACGAAAATGTTGACGTCCCGTCTGGTCCCTCATTTGCAGGACATTATTCCTCTAGAGCCCTTACTCCGAGTCAGAGATAACTGTACTATTGAGGGGGTAGACCTGGGTGGGGGAGGCAAGCACACAAAGTAACGGCTTTCACTGACGACCTACTGTTCTTCCTTACGAACCCTGTTTCCTAATGCAGGAATTTGAGAAGTATGGGGCACTGTCACTATTCCTCATTAACTTCCAGAAATCCATAGTCCTCAATGTATCTGTCCTGGGCTTCCAGGCCTGCGGGCTGCCTTCCCATTTCGGTGGGCTATGGACTCAGAGATATCTGGGCACTAATATCCCAGCGGACCGTTCCCACACCTTAACTTCCCTCCACTGCTCAAAGACATTCGGTTAGACCTCTCGAGATGGCATGCAGGTAAATTTCCGTGGTTCGGCAGATGCAACATTCTGAAAATGAATGTTATGCCACGTATTCTCTATTTATTGCCAACTCTACCAATCCATGTCCCACAGTCCTTCTCAGGGCCGTTAACAGTGCCTTTGTGAAATTCCTGTGGGCCCACAAGCCACCTAGGATCAAATCATCGATCCTGCGTATGCATAAACTCCACGGGGGAATTGGCTTTCCCGATGTGACTAGATACCACGCTGCGTGCCATCTCACGAGGGTGATCGATCGGTGCCGTCATGGCCCACTTAAACAGAGGATAGGACTTGAACAGTCCATTGCTGGACTTCCTCTGTCAACACTACCCTGGTGTAGAAGTGAGATCCCAACCTCGGTGAAAAACCATCCCATCACCATCCTCTTGGGCCGTATTTGTCACAAATTCTTTCCAGTAGAGGGTATATCCCCAGCTCCCTCACCCTTGTTTCCAATCCTAGTTTCACCCCTGGAATGGAAGACCCGGGTTTTCGAGTGTTAAAAGGAGGCCAACATGCATGAGCCTCAGGATTTTATCAGGAATTATGCCTGTGTATCACTGGGGGACTTGTCAGTGGTCCCCTCTGAAATTCTGCCAAAGGGTGCAGCTGTCCCATTTTCTCCGGTCATTGCCACCTGCAAAGGGTGCAGCTGTCCCATTTTATCCGGCCCTTGACAGAATTTGACCGTGCGTACCCTGCCTACCTCTCCGACACGCAGTATCTATGCTTGCTGGATTCCCACCCGGGGGGTAGCAATCCACCATACTTCAACAAATGGGAAAGCGAACTGGGAGGTCCTGTTCACATCAGACCAAAAAGAAAAAATGATCTACCTTGCCCCCAAAACCTCCAGATGCACCAGAATCCAGGAGTGCAATTATAAAATTCCTACACGTTGGTATTGGACCCCTGCTGCCCTTTACAGAATTATGCCAGAGCTATCGCCTGAGTGCTGGCGATGCGGCCAGGCCGGAGGTGCCATGCTCCATATTTTTTGGACATGCCCAGGAATCCAAGGTTATTGGAAGGCGGTCAAGTCGCTGCTGCCCACATTTACTGACCAGGATATCCCACTGACCACTGTTCACAGTGTGATACCGAAACGGTCATACTTGAGATCTGTATTGCCACGTATGCTTAATGCGGTGAAAGCTTGCATTCCGGTGCTCTGGCCCCCTACGGTAAGCATATGGCTGAGTAAGGTTAATGACATCTGGAGAATGGAGGACCTAACTGCGTCGTCCAAGGAGACACGATACCTTTTGCAAAATATGGTCTCCTTGGACGGAGTTCTTTTCTCCGGAATACCAGTCGCATATTGAGTCGGACTCAACCACTGACCCTCAGGTGTCCTGAATGCTTGTGGATGGATGACCCAATGGGAGAGAGTTCACTCCCTGCTTCTTCCTGCATTTCTATCAGTACTCTTAACTACTTGTCCCATGTTTGTCCTGTGTTCATGTTACCTCGCCTAACTGATCAACGTAGGTGCCTTACATTCAGATGTTGATGGTTACTAAATGCCGGTTGCCTCAAGTCAGTCTCCTATCGAATTTGGTTGCCTGTCGTCACTATTCGCTATTCACTAGTCCAGATGCCCCTATTAAAATGCTTGTGTGGCGATATGCAGAGACGCCCAGGTATTCGTCCTGTTTCGGGCAGCATAGGTAGAGGTGCACATGACACCTATCTCTGCTATGGCCTATGACTTTGTTTCTACTGTTTAATGTTGTAAGTGTTGACTAAATTGAAAAAGTTGCAGGATCCATGCCTACGAGTCCATGCCTGTTACTTGCACTTCACACTGTGAGCCTCCATTTGTATTGTGTTACTATGTGCAATATTTTTGTATGGATATTCCTGTTTTATAACAAAGAATTATAAAAAAAAAGAAAAAAATTTAACGTGCAAAAAAAATAAAAAAATCTGGTTGCACAATGGTTAAACTGCAAATTTCACACAGGACAAGCGGAAAAACTATGCCGAGAGAGTTTGTCCCAGTTTTTTTATTTATTTACTAGTACGTTTCTTGGAGTACAGACAGGCAGGTTCAGAGATGACTGGCAGGTATCATCAGGTGACTGGACACTGGCTCCCACTCCAGGAAATCATCAGGTTTTGTACTCCAAGCCATACCATACAGGATCTACGATCTGTTGCCCTGTGTCCTTCAATGAACGGGAGAGAAATCCTGTTTTCTGGATTGTACAGGCAGATTCGGGGAATACTGGGATCTCCAAAAGCCAAAACAAAGGGGTGGCCAACAGAAGACCAGGCAATGACCTTACAAATTTGCAACGCAGATGCCTAATGCCAAAAAGCCCAAGAGCCATTGACAGATCTAGTGGAAATTGCCTTCACAGGAACAGGCTGACCCTTGCCACCTCACAGAACAGACTTGCACAATAACCTGTCCAAATTATCTAGAGATGGAACGAGATGCAGAGAGCTCCCTGCGAGGTTCTTCAAGAAGGAGAAAGGCCATGCAATTTAACAAAGACATAGCCAAGAGATAAACTTGGACAGCTCTAACGACATCCAACAGTGGATAGAAACTTCTCCAGAAGTATTTGGGCCAGGACAAAAAAGAGGGAAGGACAATGTCGCCATTAAGATCAAAGAAAGACATCATCTTAGGCAAAAAAGAATCCCTAGGTCTGAGAATGACCTTATCCTTGTGAAAAACAAGGAACAGTTCCTTGTACAAAAGCATTGTGAAAACAAAACTCTACTAGCAGAGGTGATAGCAACAAGGACCACCACCTTGCGCGCAAGGTCCTTCAAACATATCTTGTATAGCTGTTGGGAAAATATCACCAGACTGAGATCCTATGGCGTTACTAAAAGGACATCTAAGTGGACCAACAAGAGTCACTAGAGCATCCCCTGCAAACACTTGAGGACCTGGATAGAAACCTTACCAGTTTGTATCCACCGTCAACAAAAGAAAGTCTGCCTGCCTGTATCCAGTCCTCGAATGTGCAGGGTGGTCATATGTCCAGCGGGCTCTAGGAATGTATAAGAAAGGTTTTCAATAGCTTTGACATTTTTAAAGTTAATTTCCACCTTTGTAAGTGATTAGCATTTATTGTGGTGATGATGTATACATGTGCACATTTTCATGAATCACATTTTAGGCTTTCCTGGTTTTTTTAATGAACCTTTTATTAGGCTTTAAGCCTAAAAAATCTAAATTATCCCCACTGGAAAATCAGTCAGACACCAGGGTCGGATGGTAAAACAGCTCTCCCCCTCCCAGGGCTGCCACTCTGAATACTAATGAATGGGAGTGTCGGGTCCCAGTCCGAGTGGCACGTCGGCCATGTTGGGTTCCGTCCCGTGGGACATGCCGTGTCCCGATCCGAGATTCTGTGCGGGGACGCACACGGAGGGGGCATTCCGTCGGCACCTCTGTGACCCGGCGGGATCCGCCCCGCACGGCGTGACGTCATTGCGCGGGTGACGTCATCATGCCGGCGCATGCGCAGTGCGACGTCATCATGCCGGCGCATGCGCAGTGCGACGTCCTCAGCCTATATAAAGCCCCACATGACTTGGATTCAGTGCGGAGTGATTTTCAGCCAGTACCGGTCGTTGTTGTCTTGCTCCCGTGATTGATCTTGTTACCTGGCTTCCTCCCTGACGTTACCTCTGGATTATCCTGCTGTACCTTGCTGCCCGCCTGTTACCGACCCGGCCTGCCTCTCGACTCTACATTGGATCCTGCCTTGTACCTCATTGCCCGCTTGTTACCGACCCGGCTTGTCTTCTAACTTCCCCACTCCAGTACCTTCTCCGCACGGCTGCCTACTCTGCTGGGCCACCACCTGCCGCAAGTACCCGGTATCCTGATCCAGCACCCCCTGCCTGAGCACACTGTCTTCAACCCCAGTGGTCATCAGACGGGGTTGCAAGGGAGGTCCTCCTCATCACCTCGGGCCCACACCTCGGACCTAACAGGGAGAGGCGAGATAGAGCTTGCAAAACATAGACATTTGAATATGAGATGAAGAGGAAAAGCTAACACAGCAGCTGCATATGCCTGTTTCATGTACACTCAGTGCACAATGCTGGCATGTTTTGTTAAAAATACCTCTGCAAAAGGTGGAAATGGGCTTTACGGAACCTTGGATGCAAACATAGGCAAATCTAAAAATAGGCATTAATAGGGATTGAAAGATCCAAAGCTTGAGAGATATTAGTGGAACGAGTCTCCTCCTGTTTTGAATCCTCACATTTAAATGTGTTGCAGCCTACTCTCTGCAACTAACCCACAAGGGGGCAAGAGCAACATCACCCTGGGCACAAGTAAAAGGCAAAAAGTCCTGACTTAATACAGCAGACTTGTAGTCTTCCCAGCAAGGTAATAGGATGTAAGGGACAAGCCCCATCCTGTTCTTCACCCTCTTGTTGGGCATAACCCCACTAAAGGGTGTTCAAGGTCAGGAGAGCTGCAGAAAAGGGAACCGAATGGGGCACACATATAAAAATGATATAGAAAGTGGTATGCTTCTCACAGCGGTGTATTTAGCTTGCAACGGTGCAACGCCGCTCTCAGCGAATCTGCCACTCCAGGCAAACGCCTTGTTTGCCTCGCGGCAGATACGCCCCTGCTTCTCAGCAGAGAGAAGGCATCCATCAACTATGGACCTTAGAAAAAACAAAAAAACTGAACCTTGCTGGAAGGGAGCTGTCCTTTCAGCTTTGTTTTCCAGTGTCCAGTCACCGGACTGTAGCTTAACCCCAGGACATGGTGTCCTGTACTATGTAAATTTTTATATGCATTTGTGTTTTTTATTTCTAGAGGAGAAGCATCATATTTCTACAACTGTCCAGGAAGAAGGGGAAAGGGGGGAAACCCCATTATCTTCTCTGTTGTACATTTTTTTTTTAGCAAACGTATTTATTGAAGACATTAAAGCATCGATACAAGTAAAGCAGTATCAGCAGAGTTATGAAGCACAACATTATGTACACGGTGCAGTAAATATGCAGTCTCATAAAAATGCAGTCTCATAAACAAATAAAGCAATGAGATAAGAGTCAACCTACCAGGTAGTACCTATTCTTATACCGGAGTGTACACAAAAACGTGGGATCAGAGCAACCATGACAGAGATGTGTATTTTATCTGTTCTCTTATTGGGGCGGGGGAAATTGCTTCTAGAGAGTTATTGGGTGCAAAAGGTAGGGCATGATAGGGGTTCGTATCCCTATTCCAATGGGATAATGGGCGAGGTGTACATCTTTTTAAGAATACCAACCTCCAACATTGGTGAACATTTTTGAGCAGTTTTGTCCAGATGTATTCCTTCAAATACAGTATTCTGTCTTTCTATTCTGTAGACAGTATTTTGTCTTTATTCAATGTTAAAATGTAATAAAGATGGATGCATTAAAAAAATAAAATGATAATGAATACCAACCTCCAACTCTGCAATCTTCTCATCGGCTACATTTTGTTTATTCAATAACTGGCTTTCAATGTTTTCTTTAGTTTGGAGGACAAACCTGAAAATGAAAACACATTTTGCAAATCAAACATTTGCAAGTGTACATTCCTAGAATTCTAAGGATTGCTTACAAATATTTTTACGTTATTTGCCTTTACACATTCTCATGTGTCTATTTTATATCTGATTTACAGATCTTCCCTCTAGTAGCCATTTGCATGTCATTGTAATTAGCTACTTTGCTGAATACCTGGCAAAGTATAAATTTAAAGTGGTACGCAAGAGGGGGGAACAAATTCAGAGTTAGACTTACCGGTAACTCTCTTTCCCATAGTCTTCCAGAACAGCTTGAGAGAGATAGGCTTCTCCCCTTTTAGAAGGAAACACCTCACCCCCCAATTGTTTTAAAAGGTCCGCCTCTCTTTTAGCTTCTCTGTTAGCTTGAGAACTGCACATTAATGATAGAAATCAAAACAAACAACAAATACCATATCAAAAACATGTTTCACCACCACCAGCATCATAGAAGGGCAGAAATCCAGCTGTTCTGGAAGACTATAGGAAAGAGAGTCACCAGTAAGTCTAACTCTGAATTTCCCAGTCGTCTTCCAGAACAGCTTGCGAGAGGATAAACAAGAAACGTACCCACTTAGGGCGGAACTACAGCTTGAAGCACTTTTCGCCCCAAATGCTTGTTCTGTTGCTGCATTCAAGTCCAGTCAGCAATGACGAACGAATGTAGAAACATTTGACCACGTCGCGGCTTTGCAAACCTGCTCCGCAATGGCACCAGCTCTCTCTGCTTACAAGATGGCTAATCCCCTGGTAGAGTGTGCGTTAAAAAAGGATGGAGCAGAAACCTTCTTTGCTGTATATGCTGTACATAGCTTTACTATGTATTCAGCTATTCTGAATAGCTGAATACTATGTATTCTAGCTATTGAGGATTTTGAAGCCTGTTTTCCCTTATCTTTACCTGAAAAGAGAACGAAAAGGGCATCTGAACTGCTCAGGCAGGGCTCAAAATTTCAAAAAAACTATATTTTATTTTCTCCTTTTTTATTTTCTCCCAGCTCTCACCTGCCTCAGCCAGTCTGCCTCAGTTGCCTTTCTTTCCGGATGTCCTGGACGTGAGTGAGGCACCCGTACACACAGCCTCACTCACGTCCTCCAGTGAAGCCCGTGTGACACTTACATGTCACGCTATGCGGGCGGGGGCCGGGGGAGGAGCTTTAGGATGCGATCGTGCAGATCGCATAGGACAATACGTTAGGGGGCAGTATGCGGCCGCTGCCATAACGTATTATACTATGCCAGGGCTCAAAATTTCAAGTCTTGAGCTACTAGCCAGGCCTTAAAAGTTACTCGCCACCAGTTGCCCCACCTAACCCCTACCCTGCCCTGGCCTTAACTCCGCCCCTAAACACGCCCTCTTAAATTATCTTATGAAATTACATTGTTAAATGTTTTATTCAGAATAAAGTTACAAAAATAAATATTAACTTTTACAATATTACCATAAAGCAATGTAAACATAAAGGAAAATGTATCTGAAAATGCAGAATGGCACCAGTTATAGAGGACCTCTAAAGCTACACTTTATATATCAATGCAGAATGATGATGGCTATAGAGGACTGCAACTCTCTGCCTTTTTGGATAAAGTGTTGCTGAGAGTTGTAGTCCTCTATAACTGGCCTATTCTGCATTTTTGGATAGAGGACTACAACTCCCAGCTACACTTTATGCAGGAAAAATCTATTGACCAAATAGAAAAACACTAAAGAACTGCCCCCAACTTCCTATGGCATCAGTATGATGTCACATTCCCGCCAGATAATTAAAATAATAAACAGTGATGAAAAGGAATGTTTTCCAACTATCCAAAAGAATGGACTGGAGTACCTGCTTGCAGAGCTCAAATTACGTCCATGACCTGAGAAATAGCAGCCTGGAGATCAAAGCAAGGATCACAGTACCCGGCGGTTAGTTCAGGCTGACCTGTGCTGCCATGGGAACAGGGACGCCTATAGCTAGATGCCGGGCCACTAGGTTCAAGCTCATGGTCCCGTCTGCCTGCACATGCGCAGTAGAGAGCGGGTATCTTCTATGGTGACAGGAGACGCTGGCTTCTAATAGACACTTCTCCTGTCACCTGTCTAAACAAAGACAATCGCCAGAGCCGATCGATAGTAGGAGGACAGAGCAAGAGGAAACTAAAAGTGCAGGTGAGAAGAGAGAAGCGGATGGATCTCGTGCCTGGCTCGCACTCACTTTATGTCCACTCACCAAATGCGAGCAGGTATTCCAAGAGACACTGTCCGACATCCAGATGGTGAAAATGTGCTTCTATTTCGTTAGCCGGATTACTACAAAAAGGTAAATTTGCAATCTATGAAAATTTGAGGGAACCTTCGGGAGAAAAAAACAACCCGGTCTTCGAAAATTGTCAAATATGGCTTCCTTAACCCTTTCGCTGCCAAGCCCTCTGGAACATTTTTCAAATCAGCTGGCCAAGCCATTTTTGCATTTTTTTCCTATTGATTTGATTTTCAACTGCTGGGTTGCTGGCAAACGCTAGCAACCCAGACACATAGTACTATGTGTCCCCAGTTATGAATGAACAGGCTGTGATCTATATCAAGAATTTGTGAGCCGCTGATGACAGCTATTATTTTGACGGGGACAGTCAGCTGAACAGTTCTGCTATAAGCTTATGGTCGCTAAATCGACCATGAGCTTATAGCAGAACTGTACATGCCACCGACGTAAGGCATACTGAGCCGGGAACACTTTTGTTCCGCCGTATGCCTTACGTCGGTGGCAGCGAAAGGGTTAAGGAAAGGGCTTGCAGTTCACCGACTCTCCTTGCTGAGGCTATAGCTACCAACAATACAGTTTTAAAGGAAAACATTTTGATGGGAAGATCGGATAATGGCTCAAAAGGAGCAATCATCAGACCCTGTAAGACCAATGATAAATTCCATTTGGGTATGGAACAAAGTGCAATTGGTTTTAATTCGCTTGAGAGCTTTAAAGAATCTGCTCAAGAATCCGCTCAAGGCGGAAACCTGTAATTTTAAAGGTGCTGACCGCTAAACCCATATCCGCCCCCTCTTGAAGCAAATCTAAAACGGCAGGAATTGCTGTATCCTTGTTTGCCCCTCTCCAGGAACAGAAGGTCTCCCAGACCTTTCCGTATATATTTCTCGTAAATAGTTTACGGCTGGATAGTAAGGTGTTGATTACCGGGTAGAAAGGCCCTTACTCCTTAAAATTGCCTCTTCAGATTGCTCCTCCGCCCGCCCGGCCCCCCCCCCCCCCCTGGAGATTTTTTTTTTATCCCCGTTGCCACAGCCCCTACAAGCTGAACGGCTGAAGAGTGCTGAACGGGTCCCTGTAACAACAACCTCTGGCTGATCGGAAGTGTCAAAGACGTCGTGAACCATGCTCTCCCGGGCCAAAATGGGGCTATTAGAATCAAGTCTGTTTTCTCCGGGAGGAATTTTTGTAGAACCTTTGGAATTAAATGGGCAGGAGGGGAAAACGTAACAAAGTTGGTAATGCCACGGACTCGATAGCGCTATCAAGTCCATGGCGTTACCAACGTTAAGTTTTCCCCTCCTGCCCATTTAATTCCAAAGGTTCTACAAAAACCACTGCTTTGTCTGCTGGATTCAGGGAACAAAAGTGGTTTAACTTCGCAGCCGCGAGCCCCCCCCCATTTCCGGGTCAGGAGATTGAAAACTTCCTGATTCAAGCCCCATTCGTACTGGAGCATTTGGAATCGACTCCGATAATCTGCTAAAAGATTCTGCGTTTCCCGCTCTGGTTTACTGCCGAGAGGGACAAGAGATTCCCTTCTGCCCAGATAAAAATCTCCTTGGCAATTGCCTGAAGGGAACTCCTGGTCCCTCACTGCTTGTTTAAATAAAACACTGTTGCAATGTTGTCCGAGAGTACTAGGAGATGCTGATGCCTGAGCTGTTCCCGAAACCCTATTATGTTCAGAACCGTCTTCAGCTCTTCCCAATCCGAGGACATTTTTGACTCCTGCTGGGACCACTGTCCCTGTGCTATCTGTTCCTCTAAATGTGCGCCCCCATCCCTGTGGTGAGCCTTATTGTAGATTGGAAAGACCATTGTAGACCCCCCTGACAGGTGAGTCTGGTTTCTCCCCCACCATAGTTTCCTTTTTACTGAAGGAGGAAGAAGAACCATATTATCTAAGGTGTCCTGGGAGCAATCTCACTTCCTTAACAGAAACTGTTTTAGAGCCCTCTGGTGGAACCTTGCCCAATGTACCGCTGGCAGACGAGGTCATAAGTCCTAAGACTGACATAATGTGATATGGGACAACTAATAGTGATATGGGACAACTTGTTTGTAGATGACTGACTGCATACTGGACTTTCTGAATTTTGTCGTCCGTAAGAAACGTTCTCTGTTCTAGCGTGTTCAGAATGTAACCTAGAAACACCGTAACCTGAGAGGGGATCAGATTGGATTTCTGGAAATTTACAATCCACGCTAAATCTTGCAACAAACCCTGTGTAACTTCTAGATTCCTTGCACATTCAGCAGCTGAGCTGGCGGACAGAAGAATGTCGTCCAAGGAATGATGCAAATTCCTGGACGGAATTAGGGCCTCTCCCAAAATTTGTGAAAATTCGGGGGGGGGGGCATGAAGAGAGCCCGAATTGAAGAGCTCTGAACTGGTAATGAACCACTTCTCGACCTATTTTGACCGCCAGAGGTAAAAAACTCTGGGACACTTTGTGAATGGAGATGTGGAGATGAGCATCCCTCAGATCGAGGGTTGTTAAAAAGGAATTCTTTTGTAACAGGTTCCAGACCGAAAAAATGGAATCCATGCAAAATCTTTTGTATCTTATTGTCAGATTCAAGAGTTTTAGACTACTGAGTCTAACCTGAGTACTTCCCTGATAGCATTTGTACTACAAAAACATGAGAATACAGACCTGATCTGGTGCCTGTACAATAACCCCCTGATCGACCAATTCTCCCAAAAGAAGACAAAGAGCCTTCGCTCGAAATGTGTTCTTCGTGAGATCTGTGATCAGAAAGTGATGGGGTGCTGCTGAACTCCAACCTGCACCCCTCTTGTATAGTTTTTAGTATAAATTGGTTGGATATAATTTCTCTCCAACTGGAAAGGAAACTTGTTAATCTTCCCCCTACCCTCGTGCAAGTGTATCACGTACCTGAGGCTGAGACTGGAAGATGGGGAGGCGCCTCTTACGGTTCGCGTCCTGCGACCCCTGGAGTTTGGAACAGAAGGGCGCAGGGCAACGAGGAGCACGAGTGCCGAAGACTGGAAACGAACACTGTGTGGGAGCAGCTGAGAAGAGAGGTCAGGAAGCCAAGGTCAAATCCGGTCGGGCAGGCAAGGTACAAAAACGTAAGGCAATCTCAAGGTCCAGGAAACAGGCCGGGGTCAAGGGCTGGCAGCAAGCAAGAGAGTAGTCCAGGGCAATCCGAGTCAGAGGCAGGCTTTAAACAATACAGGAACACAGGATACAACACAGCAAGCTGACAAGACCATCAGCAATGAAAGAGAGGCTGACTCCTCCTTAAATAGTCCCAGGATACTGACAGCTACCTCACTTCCTGTGTGGTTTCCCGCACATTTTGCCGCCATTCCCGCGCATGCGCAGTTTGCCGCGATTTCTCGCGCATGCGCCGTTTGCCGCGATTTCTCGCGCATGCGCAGTTTGCCGCGATTTCTCGCGCATGCGCAGTTTGCCGCGATTCATGCGGTTAACAACCGTGCCTTTACAGTGCCCCCCCCTAATGGGCAACCTCCGGATGCCCAATTTGGCTGCAATAAGAGGATGAGTCTGGAAAAACTTTTGAACCAGTTTCTGAGCATGAATATTGGAATCAGGTTCCCAGGAGTTTTCTTCAGGACCATAGCCCTTCCATTTAACTAGAAATTGAAGATGACCCCCACGGCGTCTGCAATTCACTATGGTTTCCACTTCAAACTCCTCCGCCCCATCAACAACAGAAGGAGCTGGCGGGCCTGAGCCACGGCCAGAAAAAGGATTAGGAACATGCCGTTTGAGTAGGGACACATGAAACACGGGATGCACCTTAAAAGAGGATGGTAGTTCCAATTCGTAGGCCACAGGATTATTCCTCCTCCGAATTCGAAAAGGACCATGGAACTTCGGGGCCAGCTTCTTAGAGGGACAGGAGAGCCGTAAGTTCAGGGTAAATAGCCACACACTATCCCCAGGTTGGAGATCCAGCTCGCCCCTACGTTTCCGATCATAACAGGTCTTGTGGTCACGCTGAGCCTTGGCAATTGCCGTATGCAATACTCGTGTGTTGGACCGTAGAAACTGCATTCGGTCTTGGACCGCTGGAACCTGGGTGGTGGAGCAGAAGGTAGGTAAGAAAGTAGGGTGAAATCCGAAGTTCGCAAAGAACGGTGATTGCGACGTGGCCGAATGAACAGAGTTGTTGTAAGCGAATTCTGCAAACGGGAGCAAGGATACCCAGTCGTCTTGAGAAAATGAGAGGAAGCACCGAAGATACTGCTCCAACGTTTGATTGGTGCGCTCTGTCTGACCATTAGTCTGTGGATGGTATGCTGTGGAGAAGTTGTTGGCAACCCCAAGAGATTTGCACAATTCCCGCCAGAATTTGGACGTAAATTGGACACCACGGTCAGAAACAATATTGCTGGGAAGACCGTGGAGGCGCACGATTTCCTTGAAGAAGGCACAAGCTGTATCAGAGGCGGTTGGGGTGCCGATCATTGGGACGAAATGTGCCATCTGAGTGAGCCGATCCACTACCACGAAGACGGAAGTGAAACCCTCAGAAGGTGGTAAGTCCACAATGAAATCCATACCGATCATATCCCACGGCCGGGGTGGAATGGGAAGCGGCCGTAGCAGGCCCCAGGATCGGCATCGTTCAGTCTTGTTACGGAGACAGATGACACAAGAGCGGACGTACGATAAGCAGTCCTTCCTCAAACCCGGCCACCAAAAGGACCGCCGCACTAAGTCGATCGTCTTGCGAACTCCGAAGTGACCCGCCAGTTGATGATCATGACACATCTGAAGCACTTTGAGACGAACTTCGGGTGGTACAAATACCAAGCCATCCAGAAAAAATAACCCCTCCTTCTCCCGGAGTTTCAGATTGGCGGGCAATGCCGTACTGGAAGATGCCCGTCTCAACTGGGATTTCAAGTCTTCTTGTAAAAGGAGAAAGCTGTGGGCAGGCAATACCGCCACTGGTGGACTTGACTCCTCCCCCTCCGGGTACATGCGGGACAAGGCATCGGGCTTGACGTTTTTGGACCCTGGGCGGAAGGTAATGTGCATCGAGAAGCGGG
>NW_017307563.1:105841-129030 GCF_000935625.1 Nanorana parkeri
GAAGGTCTTATGAAACCTTTTTCCAGGTTCTCGTTCACATACAGCCGTAAGGTCTCCAACTCAGGTTCCGATAGGGGGTAAATCCTGCCAAAAGGAATCTCGGCTCCAGGCAAAAGCTCAACAGGGCAATCATATGGCCTATGAGGTGGTAATGTGTCGGCCCCCTTCTTGTCAAACACATCCAGATATTCATGATACTCCGGCGGAATGCCTTCGGCCACCGAGGATGCAGGTTGTAAGCTTAACAGGGGTCTGGGAGACAAACAATGTTGGGTGCAGTATGGAGAGGAGAACACAAGGGATCCATTTGCCCAATCAATGGAAGGATTGTGCATTTGCAGCCATGGGATGCCCAAGATCATGGGAAATATAGGTGGGGAGATGATGTCAAAACGCATGATTTCTTGATGGTTAATCATGCTGGTAAATAGTGGACAAGTTTCCAAAGTGGTTGGGCCTGAGGTAGGGCTAGATCCATCGGCCAGTTGGATAATCAAAGGTTGAGTTTTGACCAACAAAGGAACTCGGTGTTGCAGAGCGAAGTCCTTATCCATAAAGCAGCTGCATGCTCCAGAATCAATAATTGCCGGTACTTGGATACTTCTTTCCAGAACCTGTAGAGAGAGAAGGAGAGTGATGTGAGCTAATCCGTTCCTGTAAAAGCTGTCAGGCACACGGGTGCAGGGGGGGCACTTACTAGGGCGGACTGGGCATGAGCGCAAAAAATGTCCAGCCTCCCCACAATAGAGGCAGAGCTGGTTTTGTCTGCGTCGTTGTCGTTCCTCGGGAGATAAGGAAGATCGAACCAACCCGAGTTGCATGGGTTCTGGATCTGGCATGGAGATTCCAGTAGAGAATTCCTGGGCAGGAGCTGGAGGAGCAAATGATGCACGAGGGAGTGCCCAAGGGACCCGGTTGACTCCGGATCTTTCAAGACGCCTCTCCCGAATCCTGCGGTCTAACTGAATGGCCAGGCAAATAAGTCCTTCTACTGTATCGGGGACCCCCACACGAGCGACCTCATCCTTGAGAACCTCAGACAAGCCTGGGCGGAACTGGTGTCGGAGAGCGGCGTCATTCCATTGCGTATCTGCGCCCCATTTGCGAAATTCCACAACGTAGTCCTCTACAGGACGTCGGCCTTGCTGCAGAGAAACCAGGACGGTCTCGGCGGTAGTGGACCTCTGGGCATCATCGTACATCTGTGCCATGGCCGCAAAAAAGGTAGATAATGAATTTAGGATGGTACTTTCTTGCTCTAGCAGATGGTGTGCCCATGACTGGGGTTCTCCAGACAGCAGAGATATCGCGAATCCAACTTTAGTGATATCAGATGTGAAGGTGCGAGGTTGAAGGTTGAAATACAATTGGCATGCATTCCTGAACGCACGGAACTTTTGTCTGTCTCCAGAAAAACGTTCAGGTGCTGGTACCCGGGGTTCTGGTATAGGTGGAGTAGCTGCGGTTGCAGGTGGAGTGGCCTCTGGTTGTGAAGGATCAGGATCACTCGGCGGTAGTCTGGAGGAGACCGAAGAGACTAGTGACCCCACCTGTCCCTCCAATTGGAAGTAACCATCCTGAAGACCTTGAACCGTCTGGGTCAGGGTAGATAGTTGCTGGAACAGGGCTTCCATAGAGAACGCACCCCCCTCAGTCTCAGACATCTTTCGGCTGATGGTACTATCACGTACCTGAGGCTGAGACTGGAAGATGGGGAGGCGCCTCTTACGGTTCGCGTCCTGCGACCCCTGGAGTTTGGAACAGAAGGGCGCAGGGCAACGAGGAGCACGAGTGCCGAAGACTGGAAACGAACACTGCGTGGGAGCAGCTGAGAAGAGAGGTCAGGAAGCCAAGGTCAAATCCGGTCGGGCAGGCAAGGTACAAAAACGTAAGGCAATCTCAAGGTCCAGGAAACAGGCCGGGGTCAAGGGCTGGCAGCAAGCAAGAGAGTAGTCCAGGGCAATCCGAGTCAGAGGCAGGCTTTAAACAATACAGGAACACAGGATACAACACAGCAAGCTGACAAGACCATCAGCAATGAAAGAGAGGCTGACTCCTCCTTAAATAGTCCCAGGAAACTGACAGCTACCTCACTTCCTGTGTGGTTTCCCGCACATTTTGCCGCCTTTCCCGCGCATGCGCAGTTTGCTGCGATTTCTCGCGCATGCGCCGTTTGCCGCGATTTCTCGCGCATGCGCCGTTTGCCGCGATTTCATGCGGTTAACAACCGTGCCTTTACAAAGTGTCACTGCAGCTTTGGGGTTTTGGAGGGAGGATTAAGGAAAATACTTCCCTTGCCATGTCCAGTGCTGTTTGGGTTGTTCCCCCCTTCGTATTCTGCCCTTTGTTTCTGGGGCCTTTAAAAAAAAAATCTACGGAAGGCCTTCTTTTTATCAGCTTCTTATTCAGGCCCAAAAAGAAGATCCCCACTAAAAGGCCGCAATTTTGGGGCTGCATCCCCCTCCCCGACCTTGCCGCCATTCTGACTGAATCAGCCGAAGCATCTGCCATGAAACCCATGGCTTTAAATGTCATCGGGAGTCCAGGATTTGCTCCCTCGGCGTGCCTGATGATTCTTTAGCTGGGACAGCCAAAATGAATGGTTCCTGACAACACATGTTGTTGCCAAAGCAGGTCTAAGACTTGTAACAGCAGAGTCCCACGCTCTTTTTAGCAAGACCTCTGCCTTCCTATCCATCGAATCTCTAAGCACCCCCATATCCTCAAAGGCTAAATCAGATTTCCTTAAAATCTTAGATAAAGACGCATCAATTTTAGGCACCTTATTCCAAGGTAATTATGCATCTCCATCAAAGGGAAAACGCCTTTTCAGATTGCTAGAAAAAAAGAGGTTTCCTCTCAGGTTCAGCCCATTCCTTATTGATGGTGTCAGAGAGCACCTTATGTACCGGAAAAATTCTTGCTTTCTGCTGCTGGAGCCCCTGATACATCAAGTCGTGCCTAGAAAGCAGCACCCTATCTTCCTGAATTTCCAAAGTGTCATAGATGGCATCTAATAATTGCTTAACATCCTCTAAAGACAATTTGTACTTGGCGACAATGCCACTACCCTCCTCTGCAGACATACCTTGCCGAGATGGTGCTGCGACACTACACTCATCCGGTTCTGCTTCTCCCAGGTAAATCTCTTCCGACATCGATACTGCCTGAAGGTTCTGAGCTGGAGACTGAGAACCAGGCACCAAAGCGGGTTTAGCAGGTGTTCTCAAGGAACTGAAAGTAGAGGCCAATTCTTCCCTGACAGTAGATAACAGGCTACTACATGCTGAGGCAGACGCATCCCTGCTTCAATGCTATTTTGACATAGAGGCTTTTTCTAATCAGAGCCAAGTTTTGAGGAACAAGCTGCACACTTCTGCTTAGGGACCAACTTGGCCTTCGGAATTTTAACCTGTAACACAGATCAAGGAGAAATTACCCCCTTTTTTTAAAGAAAGGCTAAAGTGCCCCCTCAACACCATAAGCCCAGCACCAAGGAGCCCCAGGTGGAGGAAAATATAGTCAGAACTACAGGGAGGAAGTATGAATACATCCACCTACCTGTGCAAAGCTGGTGCCAGCAGGACCTGAATCTTACTGTGTAGTTTGCAGGGGAGTTACAGGATCCATCTTGCAAAGAAACCAGTTCTCCTGCTGGCTGTATTTCACAGTCAGGCCTGTAATCACGCCGTCTGCACTCAGCCAGGCCCCCTTCCTATGCGCCGGAAATGAGGCCTGGAGCGCAAGGCCCAGCGCCCCGAAAATGCGTCATCCACACCGGAAGTGACCTAATCGGTCATTCGGTCCGGCCGTGGAGAGACTCCCGGAACTCTCAGACCGGCGCCTCCTGGGCTGAACTCCCAGGCCGTGCAGCTCGTTAGTCCCAGTGCTGTCCCTCCCTGGGCACTGAAGAGGAAGGGAGCCGGTGGGCATCCCCCTACCACCCGAGGAACGCACCGGTGGCCATAAGAGGTATTTATGACCATGCCACCAAAGCAGGCGGGTTTTTAGGGCCCTATAACAGAAAAACCTGGAGGGAAAAAAGAACCCATACCTCAGAGGAGCTCCCTCACCATTCAGGTGACGTGCCCTCCCTGAGGGAGGAAACACAAAAAACTGAGGAGCTAAAAGGAGAGGCCGACCTTTTAAAACGATTGGGAGTGACGACTTTCCTTCTAAAAAGGGGAGGAGCCAATCTCTCGCAAGCTGCTCTGGAAGACTGGGGGAAAAAAACACAACTTTGGTAAACTTTAGATTGGTCCAGCTAGGTTACTAAATACTAATACTTAAACTACATTCAGAATATTGCTGGAGATGCTAAAACCGTAATTTTACTGTCAGGTTTGATCTTCTGGGCTCTGTTGCTATGGCTAGAGTATAGTCTGCAGGAGCGTTGCTCACTCTTCCGCTTCCTGCCCCTCACTCGTTGATAAAACATCTTGGGGGTGGAATTTATCAAAAAACTGAAGCAGACAAAATCTGGAGCAGTTGCAAATCTGCTACAGATTTTGTCTGCTCCAGTTTTGATACATTTGCCCCCTTGTATTCTATTCACATATTACAAGGCATTCTGTGATTGCACAAGAGAGGGGAGGGGAGTATAAACAGAAGGACAGCCCCTTGTCCAATCACAGAATTCCTTGAATTCTGTGAATTGACTAAAAGATGTTTTAGCAATGGATGATGAGGTGGGAGAGCAAGGAGTCCAAAATATATTATATTAGAGATGCACCGAAACTGAATTTTTAGACCGAAAAGAGAAAAAAATTCTCAGCCCAAAACCAAGAATTACGTTTTTTCCCCCAAACTTTTTAAGGGTTTTAACCCTTTTGCTGCCAAGCCCTCCGGAACATTTTTCAATTTGCCACGATTCATGCGGTTAACAACCGTGCCTTTACACAGAGGGGGTGAAGGTAAGTTATTAAATAAAATTATTATTGTTTGTAGCCCAATTGATGGCATTGCTGTATAAATGTATGTACAGCTGGTATTTGTAGTGCAACAATGCAGAATAGCACCCTCTATCATGGCCGGACTGGGACTAGAAATAGGCCCGGGCATTTTAGTGGCACGTGACCACCGACAGGCCCCACCGCTCACAACAGGGGGCGGAGCCAAACATAAAGAGCAATCGAGGGGCAGGGCCAGCCACTAGTAAGTACCGGAGGGCTACAGCTGACACACAAGCCTTGCTACAACCAATACACAAACCTTGCAACAATATAGGAAGCTTGCTATAGAGAATATCTGTAAAAAATAAGTCAAGACAACTGGACTTGCTGTATTTTACTTGAAGACGTTTCACTGGTCATCCAACCAGCTTTCTCAATTCAGAAATTTCGGAATTGAAGAAGCTGGTTGGATGGCCAGTGAAACGTCTTCAAGAAAAGTACAGCAAGTCCAGTTGCCTTGACTTATTTTTTACAGATATACCATGACCTGGATGAATGAGAACCTTCACAGACTTATTGCTATAGAGAATCAGATCTCACTGACCCCCCAACCCCCCTGGCAAAAGCTCTGACATATATCACAGTGCTGTACAAAGAAGTCACATCAGTCTCTGTACAGAGGAGCTTACACTCTAATGCAGAATAATACCATCAGCTATAGAGGACTAAAAATCCCTGCAAAACATTATACAGCAATGCAGAATAATAGTATATGAATTTGGCACATACTTTCTACTGCGGCTCTGCTCCGGGGGAACCAGCCTGAAGTCTCGGGCAAAGGGTCTCAGGAGGGAAAGATAGGCAGCCGGTAGAAGCCTTGTAAGAAGGCACCGCGTGGTTCCCCAGAAGGCTGCTGTGCGGGACCTAACACAGCCGAATCAACGCAGAAGTCAGAGGTGTAATGCAGAGTACAGAAGTCAGAGGTGCAATGCAGAGTGCAGAGATCAGCGGTGTGATGCAGAGTACAGAGGACGGCAGTGTGACGCAGAGGGCAGAGGTCAGCGGTGTGACTTATAGTGCAAAGGTCAGTGGTGTGCCGCAGAGTGCAGTGTTGTGACGCACAGTGCTGAGGTCAGCGGTGTGACGCAGAGGTCAGCAGTGTGATGCAGAGTGCAGATGTCACCGGTGTGATGCAGAGGTCAGCAGTGTGATGCAGAGTGCAGAGGTCAGTGGTGTGACTTACAGTGCAGAGGTCAGCAGTGTGACTTACAGTGAAGAGGTCAGAGGTGTCACTTAGACCGTGACTAGGTGTGACTTACAGTGAAGAAGTTAGTAGTCTGACGCAGAGGTCAGCAACATGATGCAGAGTGCAGAGGTCAGCTGTGTGACCTACAGTGCAGAGGTCTACGATGTGATCTACAGTGCAGAGTTCAGCAGTGTGATCTACAGTGCAGAGGTCTACGGTGTGACATACAGTGCAGAGGTCTACGGTGTGATCTACAGTGAAGAGGTCTAAGGTGTGATCTACAGTGCAGAGTTCAGCAGTGTGATCTACAGCAGGGCTCAAAATTTCAAGAAATATTCAGAATAAAGTTACAAAAATAAATAACAACTTTTACAATATTACCATAAAGCAATGTAAACATAAAGGAAAATGTATCCAAAAATGCAGAATGGAACCAGTTATAGAGGACTACAACTCCCAGCTACACTTTATATATAAATGCAGAATGATAGCGGCTATAGAGGACTACAACTCTCAGCAACACTTTATAACTGGTTCCATTCTGCATTTTTTTATAAAGTGTTGCTGAGAGTTGTAGTCCTCTATAGCCGTTATCATTCTGCATTTATATATAAAGTGTAGCTGGGAGTTAGAGGACTACAACTCCCAGCAACACTTTATACAAAAATGCAGAATGGCACCAGCTATAGAGGACTACAACTCCCAGCAACACTTTATACAGAAAAAAACTAATCACCAAATAGAAAAACAGTAAAGAACTGCCCCCAACTTCCTATGGCATCAGTATGATGTCACATTCCCGCCAGATAATTCAAATAATAAACCTAAACAATCATGAAAGGGAATGTTTTCCAACTATCATAAAGATGGCTGCAGATTGGTGGCTGCGCGGCGGCCATCTTTAAAGCTGGAAGTGTACCGGCGGGCCAGATCTAATGATAATTAAATATTATCATGCGGGCCAAAGATAACTCCATCGCGGGCCGGTCTTGGCCCATGGGCCTTAAGTTTGACACCTATGGAGTAGGACATAGTCAGAGAAGTCCTGGAGGCAAGTAGGGAAGGAGTTGACAAGGCAGCTACAGGGCAGAAGATCTTGTGAGGAGTGGAGAGGATGGTTAGCGTGATATAGTGAAATGAGGTTTGAGATATAGCCGGGGGCAGAGTTATGGATTGCTTTGTAAGTCCTTGTTAATATTTTGAATTTTATTCTTTGGGCCTTTGAACTTACTAGCACACTTGTCGACGCCAGCAAGAGTCTGTTCCCTAGCGCAACCCGCCCCTTCTTACACATCATAGCCCTCTCCTCTTCTGGGAGTGTCTAATTACGCTCTATGCTGCTCCAGCTCCTCCATCCCTCACCTCCCTACATATTCTTTTATGTAACAGGTAGTGGAGGAATGAAATGGAATATTAGAGAGGTCACTTGACAGATCCAAGTCTGCTGGGACTGCTAACATTGCATCCAAGATCTGAGTACTCCGCAGCAGTCTCATGGCTTTGGAATGTCCACACAAGGGAAGATTTTACTGCTAAATAACATCTTGTAATTATGTTACAGGTACATAAAATCTTATAGGAAAAATTGTTGGTGAAATGAATGGTCTGGTGGTGGGGTCTCTTTAAAGTGGAATCAAGCCAAAATCCAGTGATCACCTTTCAATGCTATAGTAAATGATGGAAAATATCTTATTGTGATTAAATTCAGAAAGAGGTTTCATATGTCACTGTACCAGTCAGATCAGTCTCTGCACCACAAGAGGCGCGCTGTATGATGTCCCACCACAGTAAAACATGATAATGATGATGACGATGATGATTATCATACATGTAAATAGTTTTGAAATATTCCATAGTGATGTACAGAGAACACTGAACTAACCACATCAGTCTCTGCACCAGAGGAGCTTACACTCTAATGTCCCCACTACAGTCACACACTATTATTATAATTATTAAACATTTATATAGCTCTGACATGTTCCACAGTCCTGTACAGAGAATACTGAGCCAGTGTCCTCAGTCTAAGGACCAGAAGAGCTTACACTCTATTGTCCCATCACAGTCACATGCTACTATTATCATTATAATACAGTTATATAGCACCAACATATTCTATAGTGCTGTACAGAGGACACTGTACAATTCACATCAGTCTGTGCACCAGAGGAGCTTACATGTGAATGCCCTCTCCACAGTCACACACTATTATTAATATTATTATACATTTATATAGCTCTGACATAGTCCATAATGCTGTATAGAGGACAATGTGTACTAGTCACATCAGTCTCTGCGCCAGAGCTCAGTGGTGGTTGCAGGTGGAGCTGCTCTCATTACACCTGGAGATCCAACAAGCCAGGGGCTGGATTTGCTTCTCAGCCCAGAGGTGATGGAGCATTCTGGGGATGACCCAGGCAAGGGTCCCCTGAAGGAGCCACTGCCTAGTTTCCAGACTTCAGCCATGGAAGATCAAGGCCATGGTCCAAGGAAGGGAGAAAGTGTTTCTTCCTATACAAAGAAAGTGACAGGATTTCCAAGGCCCAGTTATGAGGGATTACGTTTGATTAATCTGGAAAGAATCCCATTATAGTTTAGGGATCTGGCCTGGCTCGCATTTCATGGCAGACTCTATGTGAAAGGGAATGTGAAGTTCCCTACTTCCCTACCCTACTTGTCCAAGAGCGGAGTGTAAACGAGAAGTGGAAACTATGGACCATTTTTTGCTTCAGTGCCCTTTCAATCAAAAGTCTACAAAGGGGTAGGGAGGGCTCTGGGCATCCCCTTCCTTCCCTCCATGTGTTATGAAGAGTGGGTGTATGGGGCATTGCAGACTCGCCGGGATTTTGATTTTGACACTTTATTTCTAGTTAGAGTTGTGTTCCGCTACTTCATGTGGAGTGCACGGTGTCGGGTCTCCTTGCTGCAGAAAGTCCTCCCTGTCTAGGTGGTGGTGCACAACATTCTGGGTGAGGTCGTTAAGCTTCGGGGTCTTGAGAAAGACAGATGGCGGCGGGAGGCCTGGATAAAGGCGTGGAGGAATGTCAGGCCTCTGTAGCTGCCACTTGTTGATCTCGGGGTGTGCGGCTTTCTTTCTCTCCTTTCACTTCCCCTAGGATTTTCCAGGTACTTTTTTTTTTAAAAGGCTGCGTGCATAGGTGACGGGTAACGTTTCTTAGTCTGAAGATAAAGCTGTACATACAGTTTTGGGATTGATATTTGTGCTGGTAGTTTTCTTTTTTTCTGCTGTATTCTGTCTTGTTAATTTTGCAGCTAAAAGCTAATTATTTTTTTAAATTATATTTATACTACATTATTTATTATCTGTTTATTCTAAGCAATTTTATGTATTGTATCTTGTATGAGTGTGCAAGAAATTGTAAATAGGCTATGATATACTGTGTGCACTAGCAACTGCGTGTTAGACTGAGGACCCTGTGAAGGCCCTGCCACTGCTATCGTATACTATCGTAAAGTCGAACAATCGATGCATCGTAACCCGAGGATCATCTTTAATGTCTATTTGCGCCAAAATCATGAACAAGGCTGCACAGAATTTATGAATGTGGTGCAAACCTATGAAACTAGCTTGTGAGAGAAACTTTGGTACAAATAAAAAGTATGAAAAGTAAAGTATATCACCAGCACACCAAAGTAAAATCTTCGAGTGGTAATTTTATTGATGTACACACATCTCGTCATAAAGCAACGTTTCGGGGCCACTCAGGGTCCCTTCATCATGCCTGATACAATATGACATTTAAGATGTGCATTACAATCCCCCCAAACACCCGGATGTGGCATATGACGTTATGCTGTTAATGTTTGATCCTTAGCCAATTAAGCGTCATTATAGATATCTACATATTGTGGCATTGCGTGGCAATACCACGGTGTTAGGTGGCCTAAAAGTCACCCAGGATTCTCAGCCAGAGGGGCTGAGTGGCTCCAGGAAGCAATTGCTTGTACTAGGAAAGAGCTGGCTTCTGAGTCCTTTCCAGGTTTTCTGGATCATAGTTGGGATCCTGGAGCCAGGAGATTTCTTAGAGCTCTGGGTGGGATGAAATCTCCATTCCTGGGTCCATGCTTTAATGGCAGCCAGCACCTGATTGTGCACCTGTGTGCATCCCTCATGAGGAGGGTCCTGGAGTGTGTTTAGGGCTTCTGCTGGGAAGAGGGACAGGTTGTGTCCAGGAGTCAGGCGGACTCCACCCAGAAGCCAGAGTGAAGCCAGGAGGCTGTGTATGTGTTGGAGGCTGGAAGGCTTGGAGAGCAAGAGAGAGCCAGGCACACAAGGTGTGTGGGTGAATTCAAAAGATGCTCAAAGGTACAGAATATCCAGGAAGAGATTCTGTTGAGGCAAACCGTAAGGTCCTGGGACACTGAACAGGATAACCTGTGAAGGGTGAGCTGATATGTACGCTGAAGAAAGCTATTTATGTTGGATTTCCTTTTTCTGCCTTTGGAATTAATAAAAGACTGTCCTTTGTTCTGTGAAAACCGCTTCATGACTGGTCCTTAAGCGCTCGCCATTTGTGCTAACCTCCCCAACATCACAATATATATAAGCAAATATTTGATAATATATCTCAATTTCTTGAATATTAAATATCTACAATTTCAATATCCATTTTTAATATAAAGTGTTCAAATATGTACTATTTTTTTGGGAAAGCAGTGGTATGTCAGTCCACCACTCTGGGAAACGAATCTCACTGAACCAGAGAAGCGGAGACAGAAAGAGGACACATAGGGACAATCAAGGTGGGAGTATCCAATAACCCTCAATGATCACCTACAAGGATACATAATTAAATAATACCTGCCATAATAAGGTTGTATATATATATATGGGGACTCATAAATTACATATACAAAAGGAAAAAACAACCGCCCTAATGATACCAGAGTACACTCTACTTTAGCATATATGCATATCTTTTATCTTATTTTCTGTCCTCTAATGCTATCCAAGCAAAGCATGGAAATAGGAACCAACCCATGCAATCTAAATATAATACATTACATAAACATACTAATAGGATGATCCTTCTGCCTCCACCCTTCTCCAAGCTACTAGATGAACAGTTGCTGGAGTCTCCACTGTCCTTTGTGATCTTGTACTGGACAGGAAGTTCAGGGAAGCTGAGTGTCAGTCAGTTTTGCTGCAGCAGGTTCTATACATCCTACAGATCCGCTACTTCACAGGCAGGTTAAGGGGACCTCCCAGGCACAATATTTGAAGGAATTTTTCAGTTTTATTCTTACCCTTTAAGTGATGTTAAAATCACTGCTCCTTTTTTCATCGATACATGTCCCCCAGAGCAGTACCCGGACCCCCATACACTTTTTATGGCCAATACCTTGCATATAAGCCCTATTAAAGGGGACATTCATTTTCAAAAGTTCGACCCTCATTGACTTGCATTAGGTTTGAGTTCGTATTCAAACTTTTCGGCCGTTCGAATACGAACCGAACACGGGGGCTGTTCGGCCCACCACTACTCCTCAAGATGGGATCCATTACTGTAAGGCGTGAAGCAGCCATCTGGTGAATAATGGTCATGCCAGGAATCTTCCAGATGAAGTGGAAAAGAGCTGGCACTCGTTGGAATCCTCTTAATGGCTATGATTAAGGTCCCTTGGGGAACTGAAACATGTTAGCATCCTTAGCTGCTTTTATGCCTTTTTAATAAATGCCATTTAGACGATTCCTATGAGTGCCAGCTCCTTTCCTCTTCATTTTGTTGATTGAGAACAGTAGAGATAAACGCTGAGCACCACGGTCCCCATGGAGTATTGGGTCTGAGAAGATAGAGCGGCTTTATTCTTGCATTGCAATAATCTTCCAAGGTGTGCTCTAATAGAGAATGAGGCAGAGATTCCACAGACATCATTTGAGCACCCTGTGAGCCTCATTTCCAAACTATACCTCTGTGTGGGAACAGCTTATGTGCAGGCAGAGACTCCGTGCTATATGCATTTTACTGGGTGATTTAGAATGCATATTAAAAGTCTTTAAAGCTTAGTTCCAGCTATAAAGATTTATATTTCCTGTCAGCTCCATGGCAGCACACGAATGGGTTAATCCCTCCCTCCTCCCCCTAATCAGGATCGTAACTCATAAAAGCTGAAAGAGTCCCCTGGCTTGCCGTTCCTTTTTTTTCCTCCTACATGTCAGGATCAGAGCACGGTGCCTACCTAGCAGGGATAAAGTTCTTGCTGTCCGCCTTCTTCTTCTACCTCCTTCAGTTGGCGATCCTCTGGGCCTGGCGAACAAGGTGTAAGTACACTGCTGTTGCTCATTATGGGTGGAGGAGATATTCCTACTGGGTCTGGGCGCCTAAAGGAGCCCATACACCTTACAGTTATCTGGAGATTTTTTGTCTTTCAGCAGAAAACGTTTGTCTGTTTGGATGTAGATTGACAGGTTAATGGCGTGGTTGTACAATGAAAATCTCTAGATGCAAACTGCACATGGTCAAACAAAAGTTTGTCCTTTTGATCAATGTAAATCAGCTAGGTGGTGATGCTGACAAGCGTTATTTGTGAACTGCATTGGTCTGTGCATGATGGGTTAGTTGTAAGGAAATTGTATGAAGGTGGGATGTCTGCACATCAAAAGTTTTACAATGGTTGTAAGTTGTATGGTCACCTTTACATATGTGATTCAGGGGCGGATCCAGAGTCTAGTCTCGGTAGGGGCACTGCCAGAAAATAAGCCCCCCCATATCTGGCTCTTCCAATGTACAGAGATGTGCCCAACTCTCTACAGATTGCGGAGGTCAGTAAAGTGACGCAAAGGTCAATAAGGTGACGCAGTGCGCGGAGGTCAGTAAGGTGACGCAGTGCGGAGCTCAATAAGGTCACGCAGTGCGGAGGTCAGTAAGGTTACGCAGTGCGGCAGAGGCGGCTCTAGACTTTGTGAGGCCTTAGGCGAAACTCAAACGTGAGGCCCCCACCTACACCCATAATGAAAAAAGATGCAAACTATAATAACAAATTAACTGAATCAATTGCATATTTTAAGACTCGCCTTTAATCCCAACAGCCAGGAATTCACAGCTGCTAGAGCTATAATTTTATTTCTGTCTCTTATCTAAGTCTATAAATAACTATACACAAAACCCTGACCCTAAGGAAGTAATTCAGAAAGTGCAGAGGTCAGTCGTAAGTAACGCACAGAGTGCAGAGGTCAGTCGTAAGTAACGCACAGATTGCAGAGGTCAGTCGTAAGTAACGCACAGAGTGCAGAGGTCAGTCGTAAGTAACGCACAGAGTGCAGAGGTCAGTCGTAAGTAACGCACAGAGTGCAGAGGTCAGTCGTAAGTAACGCACAGAGTGCAGAGGTCAGTCGTAAGTAACGCACAGAGTGCAGAGGTCAGTTGTAAGTAACGCACAGAGTGCAGAGGTCAGTTGTAAGTAACGCACAGAGTGCAGAGGTCAGTCGTACGTAACGCACAGCGTGCAGAGGTCAGTCGTACGTAACGCACAGCGTGCAGAGGTCAGTCGTAAGTAACGCACAGAGTGCAGAGGTCAGTCGTAAGTAACGCACAGATTGCAGAGGTCAGTAGTAAGAAACATACAGATTGCATCAGTCAGGAGAAGGTAACCCACAGAGTGCATCGGTCAGGAGGAAATGCACAGAGTGCACCGGTCAGAAGGATCTGGCGCACATGCAGATGGAAGTAACGCATGGAGTGCATCGGTCAGAAGGATCTGGCGCACATGCAGATGGAAGTAACGCATGGAGTGCATCGGTCAGAAGGAAGTAAAGTACAGAGTCCATCTCTCAGAAGGAAGTAAAGTGCAGATTGCATCAGTTAGAAGGAGGTAACGCACAGAGTGCAGAGTCAGACGGAAGTAACGCACAGAGTGCAGAGGTCAGACGGAAGTAACGCGCAGAGGTCAGAAGGAAGTAAAGTACAGAGTGCAGAGGTCAGAAGCAGGTAAGCCACAGAGTGCTTCTGTCAGAAGTAAGTAACGCACAGAGTGCAGAGGTCTGTAGTAAGAAACACACAAAGTGCAGCGGTCAGAAAGAGGTAACGCATAGAGTGAGGCTGTCAGTAAGAGGTAACGCACAGAGTGCGGCGGTCAGAAAGAGGTAACGCATAGAGTGCAGCCGTCAGAACGAGGTAATGCACAGAGTGTAGCAATCAGAGGTAATGCATCAGAGTGCAGCGGTCAGAAGGTCAGTGGCCCCCAAAACCCCCAGCATTCTTAAAGGAGAACTATGGGGTTAGGGCTTTTCCCCATAGTTCTCCTTAGGGTCACGGGAGGACACAAACTAGCGTCCTCCCGTCACCCTAAGCTCAGTATACCGCGAGCTACAGCTCTCTCTATACTGAGACGCCGCAGCTGAAGCGGATCCCGACAATTGTGTCACAGCTGACAGCTGGCTCTGCCTATCTAGAGCCAGAAGCAGCTGTACCCGCCCCCTCCCCGTCCGTTCCGCCAGTCAGCGCTGGTGGATCGGAGCGGGGGGGGGGGAATCCAGCCCCTTCCCTGTCACGGCAGAGAGCCGTGACAGGATCGAAGGGTGAGCGAACGCCGATATGTGTTCGCTCACTTCCCGATCTACTGAGCCGACCTGTGACAGTCTCATTGTCACAGGTCAGCTAGAACTATGAGGATGAGTGAAAATCACCCCCCCCTCATAGTTCTCCTTTAAGATCCAGTAGTTAAAAGTGATAAGAGGCTACCTCCTAGGCATACAGTACCTGCTTCTAGTATACAGTATACGGTACTGCAGGGGGGGGGCAGCGTCCCCAGTCTCCGGATCCGCCACTACTTTCACAAAAATTTGTGAAGGGGCCCTGTGATTTCTAGTTACGCCCCTTGCAGAGCCCACCTGAGATCCCACACAGCCCACCTGATAGTGACCCTGCAGAGCCCACCATAGACTCTCTATGGTGTACTCTGCAGGGTCTCAGGTGGGCTAGTCACACCCCTGCACACTTCTGGGCCCTGCCTCCTCTTCGGCCGCCAGCGGGCACTGCATCCTCCTCCTCGACCACTGCCTGGCCCGGCCTCTTCCTCCATCGCCACCAGGCCCCGCCTTCTCCTCCGCTGCCGGGTCCCGGCCTACTCCACCGCAGCTGCCAGCTGGAAGGTGCATTTTTGCACACCCCCGCGCACGCCCTAAGGCGACTGCCTATGTACCGCACTTGTAGTCATTTAACTCTGCCTCCCATGAATAGTACTACATGTCTGTACCTCGGTACCTGCACGGACGGGAGTAGAGATCCACCGATACCATTTTTTCTAGACCGAGCACAGGTACGGATACATTTCCTCAAGTACTCACAGATACAATTACTGATAACAAGGCGCAGAGTATAGAGGGGGATGCAGAGTATAGAGGTGGGGGGGCGCAGAGTATAGAGGGAGGGAACGCAGAGTGTAGAGGGAGGGAACGCAGAGAGGAGGCACAGAGTATAGAGGTGGACGCACACACTATCTAGGGTGGACGCAGAGTACAGAGACTTACTGTGCATATAGATTGATTGATGTTCTTCCCTCTTCCTCTCCTGGTAGGGGGAGTGGTGATGTTTTCTGTTCTGAAGCCTCCAGTACAGCATGGTTCCTCCAACCATCTTCCTGTTCCCAGGACCCGTCCTCCTTCTGTAAGCCGACCATTCGTGGTGGTGCAGGCTTCCTTCCAGCACATAGCAGCTGGAGTGGGAGGAGCTACACGTTACTGCCAAGGCTGCCGACTAACGAAGCAGGCATCATTCATAGATGCCTATGATGCCCGCACAGCGGCCAGGAAATACAACTGTCACAGAGTTTACTGGGGTTCAGTGTAAAAAAACGGCATAGTACTTGTAGTGTGCCGGTTTTTTACACTGAACCACAGTGAACTCGTCTCTTTGACAGTGACAGCCAGTGGCGGAGCTAAGGAACAAAGGGCCCTGGTGCAAGATTTTTTTTTGGGCCCCCCCCAAAAAAACCCCCCACAAACACAGCGCTCTCCTTCCGCAGGGCTCGGCCGGCTGTCACTTTCTCTCCTCCGTGCTGGGAGACGGAGCAGCGTCCAGCGGGGGTAAAAGAAAGCACGGATGGACCGCTGTATCAGCAGAAAAATGGCACTTTCGGCATTATGCCAAAAGTGCATGTATGTCCTGGCCGCTGTGCGGGGATATACTCCTGTCACTATACTGCGGGTGGGAGCGGCTCTATCTCGGGGGGGATAGAAACACCCATTAGCTTGCTTTCGGATGCTTTAACCCCGCAGGTGCTTGCTTAATGCAGGCTGCTGCCACTTGTAGCTCTGATACTAAATCTTTTAACTGGATCTTACAGAAAGGTGTTTGCTAACTCTGTCAGCTTCATCTTGTGCCCTAACTCTTGGGTGCGTTTCACCCAAGCACTTCCGCCGCTGGACGAGAACCCGGCTTCTGTGTGTTCCTATGATGAAGAGTGGAACGCAGGCTATGCGTTCCAGTGCGGCTCCACCGCCGGCTGGGCAGTCTGCATTCCTTCTGGTGGAGTAGTAGGGGGGCTATTTAAGTCACCCAGCCCTTCAGAGATGGCTGTCTGTTTTGAGCCTGGTGGTACACAGTCAGCCGGGCTGCGGCATTCTTGGCACCAGTAAGTGCTTATATTGATCGTTAGCTGATTATTGTAGTTGCTGTTGGTTGTGCTAGCATTTTTCATGCATGCACAGCATGCCTCTAGACATATACCCACCCATCAAAGATCACCAGTCGCAAAGAAGGTAGGTGCCTGCTCCTCATCATGGTTTGCTGTCTAAAAGTCAGCCTTTTTTTGTATCATATACCTACCCTGTGTTCGGTTCGTCCAGGTCCGGCTTGCGCCGTGTTCGGGAGCACAGTGAGTCCTCTGCGTCTAGTTGATGGAGATCATCATCTCCAGAGCAAGACACTAGTCGTTCCGACAGAAGATTTCGCAACCGATTTCTGTCTGTAAATCAGCGGATTCCCTCAGCGCATCCTGGGGCCCTCCCACCATCCTCAGCCCCTTCGGGGGCTTATTGGGCATATACCAGTATGGCCTTATCGGAGAAAACAGTGTGTGAATCATGTTGTCAGAGGCCACTACAGACAAGGAGGCAGGTATATGCAGGTTATTTATTTACTGCAGAAAGTCTTTTAGGATACCCTCAGGAAATGTTTCTTCTGCATAGGGTCAGTCCTTAAACCAGCCTACTGTAGATCCAGCTTAGGAGTCTAGTCCGGACCCTTCTAGAGCTGGCCGCAGTTGGGAGTCCTCCGAACCCCATTCTGATTCTCCCTCTTCAGATGAAGAATGTATCCAGGATGAATGGAGTCAGGTGAATGGGAAGTATTCCTTTGGAAATAGATTCTCTAAGCTGTATCCTTTTAAGAAAGAGGATCTTAAACACTCAGATGATTCGCCTGTGGTTAATGCGGCCTTAATGTGGCTGGCAAGGCATGTCACGCTGCCCCTTGGTGACGCTGTTACCTTTAAGGATGTCTTGGGCAGATTTGGATCTTAAAAAGATCTATCTCTTGGCCGGTGGGGCCTGCAAACCTGCAGTTGCTATGGCAGTACCTTCCAAGGCCCTGAATGCTTGGGTGGGCAGCGCTGAAGCAGCAGTTTCGGAGAATCTTAGTAAATCTAAGATCTTAGACGGCTTAAAGAATATCAGATTGTCTTCTACATTCTGCACCGAGGTTCGGTCGATGTTAAATTTTAGCCAGAGTATTGTTGGCCGCAGTGGCGGGCAGAAGGGCTCTGTGGCTCAGACCGTGGGTGGCAGATCCCACATTCAAGCAGGGATGTTGTAATTCCATTTGAGGGTCAGTTGCTACTGGAGGTAAGGCATACGGTGCAGTCTCTCTTCCCCAGAAGAGGTTCTGGGCACAAAGCTGTGCAATCCCGGGTGAACTATCGTACCATCTACTGTTACTGTCTTATTGTCTTCAGATTGTCGGGTCCATGATGTCAATGATTCCTGCAGCCCAGTGGGCCCAATGGCGAACTTGTTTCTTTCAGACCGGGTTCGTCCTGCAGTGGAAGCCGGAAAGTCTCCACCACCTCATTTGGATCTCTCCCCAATGCGGAGCAGCCTGGGGTGGTGGTTCATGGACTGCAACTGACTAGGCTGTCAGTCTCTCCTCCTTACCACGTGGACTGTGAAATCCTCAGATTCAAGAGAATGGGGTTGGGGGGCCGTCTGTCTGAGCGAGGGTGCTCAGGGTCACTGGTCCTTTCCTGCAGTGGGGGTTTGTCTCCAATGTCCTGGAGCTGAGGGCAGTGTTTCAGGTGCTATTGGCCTTCCAGCGATTTATCCTGGGGAAGTCAGTTTTGATGAAAATCGACAATAACTCAGCGATGGCTTGTATCAAGAGACAAGGGGGTGCACGCAGTCGTGCCCTGCTGGAAGAAGTCTCTCCTATTATTACCTGGGCTCAGATCCATCTTCACTTATTGGCATTGTACGTGTCGGGTCCCCTCAATCACCAAGCAGATTATCTATCCAGAGTTCCTCTGGACAACGACGAGTGGTGTCTCCTCGATTAAGTATTTCTGGACACGGTGTCCTGGGGCTTCGACCCAGAAATAGACCTATTTTTGTCCCGAACAAACACCGAAGTCGTGAAGTTTTTCTCGAAGTTTCCATGTGTACAAGCGGTGGCGACGGACGCCCTGACAGCAGAGTGGACATTCGGACGTCTTGCGCCTTCCCGCCTGTGCCTTTTTCATACTACAATTTCTGAGGAGACTCTGGAGAGAATAGGTGGCTGTCCTGGCAGTGATTCCGAACCGGCCCAAGGGGCCTTGGTATCCTCTCCTCCGCCTGATGGGTATCCAGCCTCCACTATTCCTACCGCCATTGACCGATCTTCTTTCACGGTCCAATCTTTCACCCAGCACCTGTGAAACTTTGCCTAGCAGCATGGATATTGAGAGGCGGAGACTTCTCACATTGGTTTGCTCAGATAGGGTAGTCAATACTCTTCTTCATTCTAGGAAGCCCAGTACTACTCGTCCTCTCATTAAACGCTGCCTTTCTAGTTGCTATCACCTCCACCAGACGGGTTTTGGAGTTGGCCGCTCTTGAGTTTAAAAAACACTTCTTCACTTTCCTGGCAGATGGAGTGATTCTAGTTCCCATGCTGAGGTTCATTCCCAAGGCTGTGACTGACTTTCACATACACCAAGAAATTGTATTACCAACCTTCAAGTCGGATGATGGGAGCCAGATTAGCCGCTTGGACGTAGGTAATACGCTAAAGGCGTATATTTTGGCCACGGAAGAGCTCAGGTCTATGGGTCATCTCTATCGTTACAGCAGGTGCCAGGAAAGATGCTACAGCATCCAGTAGGCTCATAGCATCCTTGATAGGGAAGGCGATGTCGTTAGCATATGAAGCCGAGCACATAACTGTCCCAAGTGGGGTGTCTGCTCATTTCCACTAGGAGTCTGGCCACATCATGGGCTGCACCCAATCGTGTTTCATTAGAGACTGTGTGTAAAGCATGGTCTTCTCCGCACACGTTCATGACACACTACTGTGTAGATCCAGCTGCCTTAACTAAAGTTGAATTCGGCCGTAGGGTTATTTCTTCTACCATGAGTTGTGATTTAAAAATCTTCAAGCATACCCACCCCTGTTTTTGGCTAGTTAATTCCTATTCGTGTGCTGCCATGGAAAAACAGGAAAATTGTATTTCATACTTACCGTATTTTTCCTTTCCTGTCCAGCTCCATGGCAGCACAAGGCCCACCCGTATAGTAGTCGAATTACGGAAAGGCAAGCCAGGGGACTCTTTCAGCTTTTATGAGTTACGATCCTGATTAGGGGGAGGAGGGAGGGATTAACCCATTCGTGTGCTGCCATGGAGCGGGACAGGAAAGGAAAATTACGGTATGTGTTAGGATCCAGAGCGCCTCCAGGTGGCGCTGGAGCTGAGCCCTGCAGTTCCTGGGCTCACCTGCAGGATTCTCCAGGCAGCCAGGGGCTGCTAGGTGCCAGACCACCACTGGGTGGTGCTGGTACCTGCAGCTCCAGTGCTCACCTGTGGGTGTTTCCCAGCTGCCAGGAATCAGCCCATTAGGTATTTCTCCTGGGAGGGTATTTAAACCCTTCCTGCAGTCTGGACCTTGGCTCAGGATTTCGTTGCTTTCCCCTGTTGTCGGAGTCTTCTGGCCTGAACCCTGAGACCCTGATATTTGCATGCTATTTTAGTACCCTGTTTCCTGTGTTGTTACATTATTGGTTTATGCCTGTTGTTGCTAGGTTGCTAGGTTTATTAAAATATTCATATATACCATACTTACCTGGTCCGTGTGGTCACATGTGTTTGGTCTGCCTGTAAGGGTACCTGTGCAGGTGTGGGGTCACCTGCGCCGGGATCCCTGACAGTAAGTATGAAATACAATTTTCCTCTTATACTTCTATTGGTCCACCTTGACACAATGGAAGTTTTCATAAATTATCCGTGGCAGGACCACGGGAATGCTAGAAAACACTGCAATAGCCGCTATACTGATCAATTTCACCTTTGCTCTGAAAACACAGTGGGTCACTCACTCAGCCATTCAGGGAACACTTACAGGGTTATTCACAAAAGGGTGAAGAGTTTGGAGAAGGCAGGAGAAGTGAACAATCTAGGACAACATAGCTGAGCTGGAAATATTCTCCAATTCAGCTCACTTTCCAGATCAGCTATGTTGTCCTAGATTGCTCACTTCTCCGGCCTTCTCCAAACTCTTCACCCTTTTGTGAATAACCCTGTTAATATTTTTTATGAATATGTGACATCACTGGAGCCCTGTGGCCCAGCCAGGGATAATTGATGTATACTTATATTGCACATTGGAACAAATTTATAATTTTCCCCTTAAAGGATAATTCAATCCAAAACAAAAAGCATGCAGTTTAAACAGCTATAGGTGCAACCATTCTCATATATTATACTGTGATTACTAGTTCTGCTATTAGGTGGTGATATGTTAATGCTTGTATAATGTATTTTGTATGTTTTTGTAAAACTACATGTTTATGATGTAGTTTCCTGCCTCTATGTTGCTGTTTAAAAACAAGAAGGGCTCCGCCATGTGTTCGGTAACATCTTGACTGGTAAGAGCCATATATGCAGGAGTTTTGCAACAGTTCTAAATTGCAAATTACCAGTTCTTACATATGGTGTCTGTATTAGTTTTATTTTTTTCATGGTTAAGAACATTTTAGCAAGTAAATACCTGTTAAACCTGCCAGAAATGCAGTCACTTCCTGTGAGTTGAACTGGTGTCTATATTTCTTTCTGTAAAATAACAGTCTCCTCATGCTCCATAAAATGGACATGGACAAAGGCAAACATGCTTGACGCCAGCCTGTGTGACAACCAGGGCCGGTTTCCCACAAGGCCAACCAAGGCCCAGCCTCGGGGCAGCAGGGGTGTGGAATTTCTATCTCCCGATGCCCGGGACATGCAGTTCTGGGCGCCGGGTGGGTAGTTTTCTACATTTAGCCCTGCTTTGGGAAGCAGAGCTAAATGTACAGCAGGGAAGCCACCGCTTGTTTTTGTACGCATTTATGCAACCTGCAGGTCTGCTATTCTCCATGGGGGACTGGTGGGTGGGCCGTTAGGGGGCGCATTGAGGAACCTGGCCTCAGGGCAGCAGAGAGAGTAAATCTGGCCCTGGTGACAACCATGGCTCCTTCCTAGATACAGTACAATAAGTGAACGTAGTCTCTCGGAGACAGGAAGTGTGTTATTTGCAGAACTAGCATGTGAAAATAAAAGAAAAAACCTGTCTGAAAAAAAAATGTATATAAAATATATTTTTGTATTTAGATAAGCTTTCATTTTCATTGTGCATTTAAATTCACCTTATTTACCAAGATAAAGGAACAGTCTTTACTTTTTTTCCCTCCAAAACTGAATAGATAACGGAGAGATGAAAAAGATAATTCCTCTATGCACATATGCTTAGAGCATTTATAATTATGCCTATAATTTTAATTACATTTTGTCCCTAGAACAACTTTGTAATGAACGCTTTAGTGAATTATCAGTATGAAAAGTTCCTATTCTAAAATAAATCGCATAGGCAAGTCACGATTTAAAATTTTATTCCATCATTGATTGATTTCCAGTGAGAGAAAGCTAAACAGAGGGTACAAAGCCAGTGGAAACACAAATATATAACACACATAGGCAGAATAGATTGCTTTGAAAAACATGCTAAATCATAACTACATAATTAAATAGATGGTCAGGGCTGAATAAAGAACCTTGATGTTCATCCTTCTCAGCTTAGTTGAGAAATAAAGCCACAGATCCCAAACACCTACAACCCTGACTGCTCCAGTTCCAAGATTAAAAGAAGCCCTCAAAGTTTTATTCTTTTAGGTTTGAGTGCAGCGTGGAAAGGTTAGAGACCCTGGTTTTAGTGCTGTGTCTCCACTGGGAAGATACACCCTATTTGTCAGGGACAGAAGGTGATGGGAAATTCAGTTTTACAGTTGCTACTGGAACAAGAAGTAAAATGAAATCTTTTCAGTGGGGACACCTGTTCTGGTGACAATTGTCTAAAAGGGGATTTCCTCTCACTCATCGTAAGGATCTTCTCTGACATCCTGTTGCATCTCCAGGAAATGAATTCCCTTAATAGGACACAGACAGCAAAAAAAATAGACTGACTCCATCCAACACTTAAAAGAGTTTTGGATATATATAGGTGTATATATACTCATAACATATATATATACTTTAAAATCACAGACTGATTGCATGAATAAGATTTCAGAATAACTTGATCTTTTTTCTCTTCTCTAATTGATGTATAGACAAATCAACATACTGCTAGTGATTGAATAAAAGTGCATAAACCCCAATTTGATTTTTAAGAACCCTTCTATTATTTTGTCTGGAGTGTCTTCTAAGACAGTACAGAACCCTTTCATATAGCGAGAGCTTAAATTTGTTTCTTTAACCACTTGCCATCCGCCCGTTGTAAATAAACGGACGGACGGCAAGCTTCCTACAGCGGGGAGCCGTAAATTTGCGGCTTTTTTTTCCTTCTGCTCGCGCGCACCCCCTAGCGCGCGCGC
>NW_017307563.1:129070-140368 GCF_000935625.1 Nanorana parkeri
ACCGGCTATCCCGGGCTCCGCTGTCCCCTCTGCAGGCCCGGGACCGGATTGGTGGATCTCAACATGAAGATCAGAGATCAGCATTCCCCCCACCTATTGATCTCTTCTCCGATCTCTGAATGCAGAAGTGGTGTGTATTACATCCCTTCCACATTCAGCTGTCATTTCTCTGGCTTTTATAGCCAGAGAGGAAGCTGGTGAAGCAGATCTCTGCTTATCAGCTTCTTTGGGGGTCCCTAGGTGACAATAGGGGTGTTAGAGACCCCTGATGTCTCTATAAAGAGGACCTGTCAGTGTGCCTGTGCTATGATATAGGGGTATTGTTAGCCTCCTATGTGATGGCAATAACATTAAGTGTAAAAAAAAAAGAAAAAAGTAAAAAGAAATTAAAGTCACATAGGAAAATGTTTAAAAAAAACAATTTTTTTTAAAACTCCCCCACCCTCACTTATACTCACATATAAATGTAAATACCTGTTGGGTGCGCCAACGTGCAAAAATGACAATTGTGCCGCACATGTTACATATCATCGCAAAGTCAGAGTGCAAGCAATAATTCTAGAGCCATCATTCACTGATAACACTAAACTGATGAGCGGTATAAGCTTTTGGGCAGTTTTTTGTGGTTTCACAGACGTGCGCAATTGTAAGGCTTGACGTGTTTGGCGTCTATTTACCCGATGCGACCCCCCATCTTTTATATTTTACCAAAACATTGGTTAGTAATAAATGTTTCATGACATAATAAAGGGGGAAACGTTTTTTTTCCAACATTTTTGGTATTTTTTTCTTAATATAGTAACCCCTCCCCCAGTGGTGATTAAATACCACCAAAAGAAAGCTCTGTTTCCCAAAAAATTGTATAAAAGTAATTTTAGTACAGCGTTGCATGACGGAATAAATGTCAAAGTACCGCAGCGCTAAATACTGAACAATGGCCTGGCCAGGAAGGGGGTGTAAACACCCCGGTCAGCAAGTGGTTAAAAGAGGTGTCCTCTTGCCTCTTGTGATAACCCTAATCCTTTTAAGGCTAGAGGTCAGAAGCCTTGATCATAACGCTATAACTAATTTGCTACCTAAATTATTTGTAATATATATGTATTTAGATACATATGCTGTGTGCACAAAGTATTTGGACAAACTGGATAATATTCCCTGGCAGTCTGGATAGCGTTTTGGCTAAACGCTGCTCCTGGCACACGTTCTGAACCCGGCAGACCCGACACTTCCACCCATTGGCATCATCTGATCACACCACCTGTGTAGCCATGGATTATGCATTTTGTAACAATTACAAATTTTGCCAGTCCCCTGGGCACTGAGGACCTAGTGCTTTGGGAGCGGCATTCAGACGCGACACTAACCAAACTATCAGGGGAGATTATCCTGCTAAATCGGCTGAAATCTGAGCCACAAGTGTTGTTCAGATATTCAGACAGCTGCAGGCGCTGGGTATCAGAATTCAATAGCCTGCAGGGGAGATTATTCTATCCATGCTGTTTAGCGGGCTGAATTAGGAAACTCTAAATGTGGATGGGGAGATCCAGGGACTGGACCTCTTTGTAAGTAAAGGGAAATCTCCATAAAACAGAGGTGGCAGAAAAAAAAAAAAAACTGACAGCGGTTTTAACCCCCCACTCCCCTTATCTATCCAAAATGAAAAAAAAAAAGTGTTTTACGTTTAAAACACAGGGATGCTGTATTTGGAAATCAAGTTATGACATTTCCATATCCGAATCGCCACCAACACCGCTGTCATTGATTTCCCACAGTTGTAAAAGTTGTCTGATAATGGGCTGCATACGAGTTGGATGCTGACCAGATTTAATATATTCACGAAGTGATTCATTTTGTTCAACAACATTCTTAAACTGTAGACGTAAATCTTCTATTTCCAAAGCTCCACAAATTACAATATCAACAATGTTCCTGCCAAACTCTATTGGACTTTCTGTTTTACGCAGATTCTTAACTGCATACCCTCCCTGGTGCATCGCCACAAGCTCTCCACTGTCATTGAAAACTGGGGAACCAGAAGACCCAAAATAAAAGCATGTATTGTAGGTCAATAATCGTGGGTTAGCCATCTCCAAAAAATTGTACTGTGATAAAATATTGAGGAATGCTGGGTCGTTCGCAATTTTATCTTTAATCTCATCAACGCGATCATAGAGGTTGATCACTGAACATTCTGGATCAATCTGTTGGTACTGACCACAAGGATGTCCAATGATACTCACACGACCATTAACTGGGGGGATAACTACATGTTTTAACAAACCCCCTGGCCAGTTGAGATGCGGAGGTATTCGAAAAAAGGCAAAATCAGCATCTTTATTATGAAAAATAATTTCAATTTGGAGAACAAACTGGATTTCTTGTAAAGATTGTCCCTCCCTATCATATTTAAATATTATCGCTAGATCATTTGTATTCAATAAATTCTCAACTACATGGTGACAGGTGAGACCCACACACCCATTCAAAAGGAAGCCAGTGCCAAGGGCTTCTCTGTTACCACTCTGTGTACTCACAATGCAACCTACACTATCTGCACGTTGTACAAGCATTCTATGGGTGTGTGTGGATAAGCGGCTTTCCTTCATATTGTTACAGTACATCTTTTTCATGAAACGCCAGGCTTTTCTAAGGCCCCCATGGTACTTGACATACGCCCTAAAATTTTCACTAAGAGTCTCAGCTGTTTTCTTCATAGCTTCAGTGGGGACAAACTGATTGAGGTCATTATTTGGTGGATTCGAGGACTTATTAGGCTCTTGTGGATTTGAACTGTTATCCCTGTTTGTCTGAGGTACTATAACAGTGTACATGTCATCTGGCAGCTGGGCCAATTGCACATGGCTGTCGTATGTTTCCCCCTTTGTCCCTTCAAGTTTAAATGAGCCAAACACATCAAACCTCTTATCATTGAGGAGTGCTTTCTCAACAGTTTCCTTTTTGTATCCGAAGACAGCGAGTGGTATTCCATCTTTACTTGATTCCTTATTATGTAATATGATCTTGGATTGTCCACCTAGGGTCCTCCCTTTCTTGTTCACTTTAATGAAAACACCTCCAATACAGCTTGGGTAAGATGTCGTCTCCAGTGCTTTCTGCTTAGAAGACTTGCTATCCCTTAGTTCAAGTTCTTCATCTTTCCTTAGAGCTCCACAAGGAGCCAATGGGTTGATCTGTGCACGAATTTTGTTACCATGTATAATTAGAGAATGTGCTTCTTTCTTGTGATACTTTCTAAATGTATCAGATGTCTTCAGCGCATCAATAATAGCTGTGTGTGGGCTTGTGCTAATTGTGGTCAGTCTGGTTTTTGATTTTTTAATCCACTTGAAACGTACAGGGACATTTTCAGAAGACATGTTTGTCTTAATGTCTTTATACATAGTGTTTTGATTCTAGAGGAAAAATAGATATTATTTTTTATTATATATTATCTATAATTAATTTTAAAAAAAAATAAAAAAATATATATATATACTGTATATATATATATATACAGGCAGGCTAATTACAAGTGATCTCGACATCGCTGAGATCACTTGTACAAAAAGAGTGTCAGTCTCCCAGCTGTACATTTAGCCATGCTGGCTTGAAGCAGGGCTATATGTTGAAAACACTACCCAACCAGAACTGCATGTCCTGGACGTCGGGCAATAGGAATTGCACACCCCTGCCGCCCCTCTACTCCCTGCTGGCCCGATGCCAGGCCTCAGTGGCCTTGTGGGAAATCCGGCCCTGTGCTTAACCTCATCGACTCAGCCACAGCCCAGCCCATGTCTTTGCTCACACAGGTAAAGGGATGCCAGGGATTCTGTAAAAAGAACTCCAGGATTAACCCCTGCTGACCCTCCTAGAAATTATGTGAGCTAAAAATTTCCTGTGCTCTCTGCTGCATTCTTATTAGTTATATTGTTCCCAGCTCTCCCTTAGGAGAACACATCCTCCCTATGTTATAGAGATGAGGAGGGAGCATTCTGTAGTCTTGTCCTGGGGTGACAACACTGCTCCTTCATAGACACAGTACAGTAAGTGAGTGTTGAGACCCTAGGGCAGGATTTGTGTTACTGGCAGGATCACCAGGTGAAATTAAAGGAATGAAGCCTGAAAAAACAAAACAAATGCAGCTAACACATCTAAGTATTGGTAAGCTAGAATATATTACATTTTTGTTCTTGGGTTCAGATACATTTTAAGGGTTGATATCAAATATATTTAAGACCATTACACTGACAACTAATTAACTAATTATATTGGATGAAAAGGCATTTCCTGCATGGCAGTCGGCTCGTACCTCTCCTGTGTATTGTGCATTCTTTGGATCATTTCTTGTTTGTGGTTTTTCAAAGGTGTCCGTACAATTCTCTTTGCCTGCAGGGTCACACTGCTAATACAGAATTGAACAATAACTAAAGATATAATCGCTTGAACAATAAATGTGGCTTAATTCAATATTTTCAACGTGGGGTCAGATCCTGAACACAGAACTGAGGCAGACCATCGGGAAATCTCTCACTTATACCAATGGACACTTATGGCAATGCTTGTCTCGTGACTACCAAACCTCATGATGATGAAAACTTCAACTGTGGGGTGTTAGGGGACTTGCACTGAAGCAATTGTTTCCTTTTCTGTAGAGAAACTCAGACAATCGCTGATCTCAGAGTTTTTCTTTTTTATTTAAAGTAGAAAATCAAAATTTGTATTCTTTAATTTTGGACAAAGTGGGTTTGGTTCTCCCACCATCATTTGTGTGTCAAACGTTAAATAGTTGTCTCAAGCTACCTCCTTTTCTGAGGAAGCATAGACGAAACGCGTCAAAGATTTGGCCACTCACCACATAGCTGTAATTGATACATACCTGCATACCGTATTGTTAATATATGTCTATTTGAAGCCAGTATGCGAGGCCCAAGGAGGTATCCCCTATATGAAATGGGAAAATATTGAACTATGTACAATTGATGGACTATACAATGTTCTGTTTGTATTGTTTTTTAATCCATTGTTTTTTATGTGGGACATTAAATAAATGTATGGCTTTTATGTAATCAGCTGATTATGTTGTCGTTTGGCACCTTCAAAGGTTAAACAAATATAAAAATACTGTTAGTAATTGGGGGTGTGGTGCCATTTCTACTCAGTGATTCAATACAAATCAGTAGCGTGCTGGACTTACCTGAGACCCTGCAGAGCACACCACTGAGCTCCCTCACTGAGAGACCCGCGCCCTCACTGAGAAGCCCGTCGGCACTGCGGGGCCTCGGTGTTCGAACACCGGGACAGTGCACTGCCCCATATTGCAGGACCGGACCCAACTGAGGCTGTGGGGGTGTCCAGGACCGGACCCCACTGGGCCCCCCCACAGCCTCAGGCCCCGGCTGCACCGGCGGTAGTTCCGCCACTGGTGGGAGTATGTGAATAAGAGTGTTTGATTGCCATGTCCTTGTTGGAGAGGATCTCCTTCCTTCCTGGAAGTAAGAGGAAATCTCCCTAAACCTGAGAAAAGTTCTAAGTTCTTCCCCACTCTGTCCAAAGCTAAAACAAAACGTTTTGACTGTAGTACAAATGTTTGCTGGAAGGCGGTGCTACCTTTTCTGTGCATCTCCGTTTCTTGTGACTGACTCCATTCAGTGATTGATTTGAGATATCAGAGAGTTCTTTCTTCCCCAGATTGAACTGTCGTCTCCCCTAGAATTAAACAATGAGTGACATTAATGTATGTCTTATATGTAAAATCACTCTCAGCTGTCTTTAAAGGGTATGTCCTATTTGCTCCCTTTTGGTCTCACATCATTGGAAGCATTTTGTTATATTGCTTTCATAAGCATAAGAAAATTTGGGCTTGTCACACCAATGCTGTGCGTTAATCGCACAGTTCCATAGAGCTAACACACGCTACCATGCAACACACCAACCGCTACTCATTAGAAGGTGCATGCACCACTTTTTTCAAATGCACTGCAATGCAGGGTATTGCGGTACCGCACACTGCGGCCTGGTTGAGAGCATTGAGGGCAAGAGGTGCGTTTTGGGTGCCATTCAAAGGAATGGCAACACACTGCACTTCCCGCACTGCATGTGTTAATCTTGTCAAAAATTCAGAGCTGTCCTGTGTTCTGTGCACACTTGCTGTGTTGTCTGAAAGAGGCTATTTAGTTCTCCTTAGTCTTTTAGCAAAAGACAACTGGGCAGGGCTGACATTGCTCAGTCTACAAAAATGATGTGTGTTGTCAGCGCACAATATTTTCTTTGTTCAACCTGTGGACTGAAGGAAGAAAATTTAACAGATTCCTCCATCCACTCTAAACAGCGTGGATGGATGAATCTCCTGCTGTGGGCTTGTTAGCCTCTGTGTGATAGCAATACAGTTAAGTGAAAAAAAAAAAGTAAAAAAATAAATAAATTAAACGAATAAAAGATAATATGATGAAAACATGTGAAAAATAAAATTTAAACAACCCCGCCATCTGCATGCGAATAAATGCATGTGTAGGGCACTGAGTGCTGCCCCCATTCCACTGTGTGACATACTTTGGTAGCCGGGCAGCAATGTTTCCTAACGCACACAACGTGCATTAAAGGGTAAGCTCACTTTCCCAAGTAATTTGGTAAAATGGAATTACCCGCACGAATTTGCCCCCCTCCCCTTGCTATATGTACCTTTTGGCAAACGGTCCTTTCCCTCCGTCATTATGGGTGTACAATTTATACCCTGTACTGCCATCCAGTGCAGTACCTGACCATGCTGACCAATGAGAAGCACTTCTTAGCACAGTTAAATACGGTTTTGGTTAAGATTTTTTGTATCACGACAAGTAGATTGTCACGAGGGACGCATAGTTTTTTTTTTTTTATTCCAAACCCCAGATATTAATATATTATTAATCTAATTCATTATATAGGGGTCCTGTTTATGAAGGCTTCAATGTTGGATTTATCCAAAATGTGCCATGCATTTGGCAAATAATCATCTGGATTAACAATGCACATTTATCACATTATATAGCAACAAGAACATTTTTGGAGGGATTTAATGCCATTGCACCCAAAGTAAAACAGTATAAAACAGTATACAAAATAAAAATTTATTTAATATAGATATAAAACACAGCAATTAAAAATTGGTTGGTGCACCATCATAATACATTACATATTATTTGACAACTGCTTTATGCAGTTTACATCTATATGAATCACATAATGGTCAGGACCACAAGGGAAAAAAAGTAAAAGGACGTAAAGGTATTTCTAATATTGGATAAATTAATGGTCAAGATTAAGGTCTGAAAAAATGAACAATAAGCACATTTAAACACCAATCAAACCGTGTGTCAACATTGGAAGCAGAGGAAGGATTCACGGTGATTTCTAAGCAACCCCAAAAAATTATAGAGAGGTATAAACATAGAGCACCATCCCAATGGTAGCACAGCATAACCACAATTCTAAGAACAGATAGACATATCTGGTGGTGACACATAGACTAAATACATTTAGATCGGTATGTGAGAAAATCCTGTAGTAAGGGAACAAAAATGGTAAAATGGTTACACTGAGCAATCAGTACACAGTACTGATCACTCGGTGTTTGCAAATAACTGAGGACAAGTGATTACTATGTCCTCATTTATGAATGAACAGTAAGTGCTATACATCACTTCCTGTTCATTCATGGATGGGGACATAGTAACTATCTGCTCACTTTATGAATGAACAGGAAGCAGCTCAGTACAGAGGCTTCCTGTCCATTCATGACTGGGTTGATGGTAAATATTTACTATCTCCAGATTGTGAATGAACAGGAAGCCTCTGTCCTGAGATATTCCTGTTCATTGAGTGCTGGGGCTGCAGAAAAGGACATTGAGGACTCAATTTATTTTTCTATTTTAAAAGGGAAATATCAGGAGTCGGTTTAGACCTGGATAATTCCCAAAGCCCCAACAGAAAAACAGAAAAATAAAATAATTACATTAAAAAAAACCAAAAAGGTTGGAAAAAAAGTCAGTTTTGGTTGCAGCTATAAAAGATTTTGATATTTATGATTCATGCCCAATGTCTGCCTACCGGAGTCCTAGACCAGCACTTCTCAACCTTTTTTTTCAGTCTAAAACGTAAAAAAATATAAATATAGAAATGTAATCCACACTCGGAGTACCCGTTTTCACATCAGGAGCCCCCTCCACATCCGGAGCCCCCTCTATTCACATTAGAGTCACCCCTCTCACACTAGGTGCTCCCCTTCATATCAGAGTCCCCTCCTTATACATCAGAGTCCCGCCCCTTCACATCAGTATCCCTTGTTAACATCAAAGTCCCCCTTCACATCACAGCCCCTCTTTCACATCAGAAGCCCCCTTTCACATAAAAAGCACCCTTGACTTCAGAGTCCACTCCATATCAGAAGCGTTCTTAACCTCAGAGTCCCTTTTCACATCAGAAGCCCTCCCTTTTCTGAACCACCACTGCTGATGGCCAGTCCACCTGTACCATGAAAGAGCATGACACTGTGTGAGGAAGCCCAAAGACACAGCACCCTGGCTGAGAAAGGTTGCCCTAGATTACCATATTAATGGTCATAGATACTTTTTTCTGCATTGTAGAAGATAGACATCTCCATGTGTGGAATTTTTGTTTTAATGAATCAAGAACAATAGATAAATATGTGTCTCAGAATCTGAAATAATATAATTGGTATACGAAAATATATTTGTTCCAGCTGGAAGTATCTATTACAGTTTTAGTTATTGATCATTTTAGTATTTTGTAATGGCCTGATTTCCAATCCAATTGCTGACTTTTTTTAAATGAATCATTCAACAATTGCAACCTTTTATGCTTTACCAAAAGCATAGGACTTCTTTTCACACTTGGTTCTGATCCAGTGGATTGAATATACAAAACACGTTGACCATTCTTTGATTCATATGGATGTTACCTGCATACAGTAGTGGTCAGATAACATGTAATGTATGATGACAGATCACCAACCACTTTTTAATTGCTGTTTTAATTTAATATGTATATTTTCATTTAATAATTTTTTTAAAAAACACATTTTTTTTAAAAACAAATTTTTTTCACTCCTTGGTACCTCACCTCATGCCCGGATGACACATGCACTCCTTCCTATCCACTCCTCTGACCCATAGGTGTGGTCCATGTATAAGAAACTTAGGTCATAGGTTCTGATGAAGGGGGCGTGCCCCAGAAACGCGTAAACCTTTTGCTAACACAGGGATAGAGAATGCTGGTGAATTTTATCACTCCAGACTCTCTCTGCCAGAGGTTACAACTTCTCATCCTACTCTACTGGTTTTTATTCAACTGATTTGTTGTAAGTACAGCCTTAGAGCTGCGTGTTTTTATTATTAAATCACTCTTTTAAACTATGGAGGCGCTTTGTTTTGTTCCTTGTTTCTTAGACTGGTGGTCAATCTGACCTATGGGAGCTGTCTCTTTCGTGTTTGCTGCATCTAATTGCTGGGCACCCTGTAATTGAAGGCGCCGGTATTTTTTCGTCATCATGTGGTCCATGTATCCCTGACTAGCCGTTTACCAAACCAGGTGCCTATATGCTATCATTTTTTCTATTTGTGTTTATTGTACATATCACAAGATGATTATATTTTCTTCCAGAATGTTCACAGGAACACTTCAAATGTAACTTTTTAGTGTCTGGACTTTATTGTTTTCATGCTACTTGCTGTTTTGTTAACTTCTGTCATATTTAGAAAGCGGTGAATATTACATCTGCTGCAAAGATTTGCCCATTAAACACTAGCCAAAACCTTTCCTTTTAGTTTTTATTAAGGGTTGGCAGGGTTGGTGTCTTCATTGGTTAGGTTCCACTTCACTTCTTTTTCCAGTAGCCACACAGGAAGTGATGAAAAATCTCAATAGTTGGGACATATGTAGCAATCAATTTCTGACAGGGGTTCCAACCCTTCCCCACTCCATAAGAAAAAAAAAGAGTAAACAGACATTCTGTCTTGAGTTGGACTCAAGATCAGAATAATAGCAGCTATATGCTATGAAAACACAATTCCTGGCAGTGCTTCGTATTTGTTTGAGCTTTGTAACCTTTTTTGTTGCCTGTCTATAATTTCCTGTTTTAGGCGTTTCCAGCATCTCCGATTGACTTTTCTTCCCAGAAAGGTGATTGGTTTCTTGCCTATGCTACAAGAAAGATCACACAACACAATCATTATTAGCAGGCAAGGTAATTGTTATATTATATAAAGAAATACAATGTAACATAACACAGTAGTAAACATAACATATTAATAGAATTTATCATTTTAAAGCTAGACTTTTCAATAACCACATTAACAGGGCCGGATTTCCCACAAAGCCAACCGAGGTCCGGCCTCGGGGCGGCTGGGTGCAGAGGGGCAGCAGGGAGTCCTATCGTCCGGGCGCCGGGCGGATAGTTGTTTTCTACATTTAGCTCTGCTTTGGGCAAGCAGGGCTAAATGAACAGCCGGGAACCCACTCGTTCATTTATAAGTGATCTCGGCGATGTCACAGAGATCACATGTATGCAACCTGCTCGTTTATTCTGCCCTGCGGCCATCTCACCCCGTCCCCCCCACCGGCTACCTCTCTCCCCACCGGCCGGAGATCCTCTCTTCAGGATGCAGGGCGGGGAGCAGAGAACTTCCGTTCTTCGCTCTGCTCCTTGTAAACACTGAGATGGGAAAGCTGCCCTCGCAGCCTTGCCATGTCAGCTGTCACAGGAGTTCCAGATATTGTGATAACTGTGAGATTCGGATTCTTTGCCGCCTCATTCTGCACTCTGCACTGTGCGATTCTTATTCCTCACTACCGCATTCTGTACTCTGCACTTTGTGATTCTTATTCCTCATTTGCTCATTCTGTACTCTGCGATACTTATTCCTCACCCCCTCATTCTGTATCCTGCACTGTGCGATTCTTATTCCTCACTGCCTCATTCTGTATTCTGCACTGTGCGATTCTTATTCCTCACTGCCTCATTCTGTATTCTGCACAGTGCGACTATTATTCCTCCCCACCTCATTCTGTATTCGGCACAGTGCGACTATTATTCCTCCCCACCTCATTCTGTATTCGGCACAGTGCGACTATTATTTCTCACTGCCTCATTCTGTACTCTGCATTGTGCAATTCCTATCCCTCACAGCCTCATTCTGTACTCTCCACTGCAAGATTTTTTATTCCTCACCGCCTCATTCTGTATTCTGCACAGGGCCGGATTTACTCTGCCTGCCGCCCCAAGGCCAGGTCCTGTAATCCCCCCCC
>NW_017307563.1:140395-144753 GCF_000935625.1 Nanorana parkeri
TCTTATTAGTGTTTTCTTTTTTATAATTTTCTTATTTTTTCATAATTTGTTTATTTTTTTACTTTTTAATTACCTTTTTTATTTTTTTATTTCATATTTTATTTATTTAAATTTTTATCAATTACATTTTTTTTTCACTTAACTTTATTGCTATCACACAGGAGAAAACAATCCCCTGTGTAATAGCAATTGGAGGTGACAGGTTCTCTTTATTGACCCTGTCACCACCTCTCCTGTGTGATAGCAATAAAGTTAGGTGAACTCCTGTGCTGGAACTCCTGTGACAGGCGAGAGAGGAAGAGCACAGCTCTCCCCTCTCACTGTCTAAACGGAGCGGCAGGGTTACTTATAACCCTGCCGCTCTGCTCACTGCAGTCAGAGACTCGGCGGCGGAGGACGGAACCAAAGGAGAGAGGTAAGTGCAGGGGGGAGGGGGAGAAGGCTGCACACTGTTTATATGTGAAATCGGCGACATCGCCGATTTCACATGTAAACGAAAAATCATCTGCCTCACTCTACATTCAGTCCTGCTTGTACAAAGCCGGACTGAATGTAGAGAGGGCAACTTCCCCACAAGGACACCGCTGCCGCTCCTCTGCGCCCTGCCGCCCCGAGGGCGGGCCTCGGTGGCCTTGTGGGGAATCCGGGCCTGATTCTGCACTGTGCGATTCTTATTCCTCACCGCCTCATTCTGTATTATGCACTGTGCGATTCTTATTCCTCACAGCCTCATTCAGGTGAAAGGAGAGAGGAATAAGAGGGGCCTGCTGCTTTCCACTGTCTACACCTCGTTATTGGCAAGTGAGTGAGTGAGGTCTTGCATCACATTTAGTGTTCAATAGCCAAGTGGAGGGTGCGGGGTGCATGAGGGAACAAGATAACTCAAGTTATTTTGTATAAAGTCTAGAGTTGCATGACAGAAACCTTTGGATTTTTAGAGGGTTTACAGAAACCTGAAGGTACTTGCTATACAATCCTTTGATGAGCCTCCTTCAGCCTAATTCAGCCTAAATCAGAGGGGTTTCAGATCATGTGATCATTATGTCAGCTATGAAACAATCACTTGCAGGGTGGAAGCTTCATTGACAAAATAAGCCTTCAGTCTGCAGATTAACATTGCCACCTTCGGCCTGCAATGGATTCTGCAGTAACATATTTTTAATGGTGTAATTGTCAGATACAGTCGCATTATTAAAAATAGCAATTTTTCTCCCCATTATTTGTGCAGTTGCCATTAATAAAAGCAGGGCAGTGTTTTTCTTTTATTAAAACAGAGTACCAAACAAAAGCCTTAGATGTCATTAAAAATTATTTAGACAGGCAAATAGAGTTATTATCAAGTCAACTTGCCATTTTGGCCTGGACATGTAAGCTTCAATGATCTCTGTGTTGAATGGGATGATTAGTAGTGACACCAGAATTAGCAATTAAGCAGTATAAAATGGTATTATATCCTCCCCCTGGGAGGGCATGATGGGTATTTTCTCAGTAACTGGCTGAGGCTCCCCGTACTTGCTAAAAATAATGAATAATATCCATTTAGACAAACTGGACATCATCAAGAAGTAAGACTTTTACCTTTCGTTTTGATGCACTGTTTTTGGATAATTCGCCAATTTTAAATAACCAGTCTGATCCGTTTTTCTTTTCAGCTGTGATTGGTGTTGACTGTTGGACCTTTGTCAAGAGACACATAGTAGCATACAAGTCAATGAAATGTATTTTAGATCAACTTACTTTAGAAATCCATCTTGACAATTATAATGCAATTCTTAAAAGCGAAGAATACCCTCTAAACATTATTTGATGACGGCAACAGCGTCCAAACCAAAACCATGACAAAGTAATAAGTAGGCATCACAGTGGCGTAGTGTTAAGAAGTTCTGCCTTGCAGCACTGGGATTTCCTGGTTTAAATGCCGGTCAAAACACTATCTGCAAGGAGTTTGTATGTTCTGCCTGTGCTTGTGTGGGTTTCCCCCCTAAGACATGCTGGAAGGTTAATTGGCTCCTGGCTAAACTGGCCATGTATGTATGTATGTATGCAGTGGCGTAACAACCAGGGGGCTGAAGGTGCGGCTGCCCCGGGCGAGACATGAGGGGGGTGCCGGCCGCTGGATAGTGACATGCAGGCTCAGAGGTAAAAAAGATTTACAATCAGGCACATACTAAGTCAGCTCTGGGGGCCTTGGCTGAGAGGACCCGACCCAGCGAGCAGCAGCCGCTGTATATTATCAGAGACAGAGAGAGAGACCTGCGGCGGGGCACCTCGGACTGGGACCGGGTTAGTTCTAATAAATTAAAAGTCCTCAGAGCATCAGCCTCCCACTAAGCCTCCTCCAACTGTCTGAACTGAGACCAGTCAGTGTCAGACAGTTGAGATGACTGCCTGCCATTAGTTGAACTTAAAATGTTCTATAATGGCATTGTATTGCGAACTACAAGTAGTCAGTCCCACTGGGACTTGTAGTTCACTGTAACTGATATGAGGCTGTATTAAAGTACTAGAAATACAAAGCCTTTATAGAACATAGAATAAAACATAGATGAACTTAAATGTTCTATTCTTAGCTCTATAATGGCATTGTAGTACTTTCAGGCAGAGAATAATTAATACAGCTTCATAACATACAGGGAACTACAAGTTCCAGCATGTCGTGTGTGTGGGTGGGGGGACGGGGGTGCTGTACAGGGAGAATGAGGGCATGCTTGGACTTGTATTTCCCTAGCTGATATGGGGGGTACAGGGACAGTGAGGTTATGCTGGAGCGTGTAGTTCCACAACAACAAGTCCCAGCATGCCCTCATTGTCCTTGTACCCCCCCCCCCAACATATCTTGCAGGGAACTACAAGACCCAGCATGCCCTCATTGTACCCGTATACCCCCAAACACACATATCTTGTAGGGAACTACAAGTCCCAACATGCCCTAATTGCCCCTGTACCCCCCCATATCTCCCAGGGAACTACTAGACCCCGTATGTCCTCATTGTCCCTGTACACCCCCTCCCCCCACATATCTTATAGGGGACTACAAGGACCAGCATGCCCTCTGTGACGGACCCCCGTACTCAGGATGAGTATGTCGGCCGCTGTCTTCTTCCTTGCTGAGGAGATCTTGCAACCTGAAGATCCTTAGCTCCCAGTTTCCCCAGTCACTAGCCAAGGCTTGAGTGTAGGTGAAACAAACTCTGCTTTATTGAGCAACTGCACAAACTTTTATACAGCAAGTGATGAAATCAGAATATAATCCCATCACATCCACCCTCCCCTCCCAGATCTCAATCGGTCTGCCCAACACCACAGGTGTCCACCTGCTAACGAACTCCAGACAGCCATAGCAAAAGCCTGGCCAGAATGTCATTCTTCTGAGCTCCCTCAGAGAACAATGGGAGATAACGAGGGATGGTGCTGATAGTCTTTCCATAACCAGGTCACACAGCATAACGCACTCAAACATAACTCAACACCAATACACATTTAACTTATAAACTGATCACCATGTCGTCACATAGCTCCCCCAAGTTAAAAGATGGCAGACCCGGTGAGACCCTCTACGGGTCCACTTGGGGATGTGCATGCTGTTAGTCACCCTTCCAGTTCTGTTTGGCGGGATAGTCCATCAGCATTGGCATTGTGTCTCCAGAGCCGAATTGTGAAGTTGGAGGGCTGTAGGGCCAGGCTCCACCACAACAGCTGTCCAGTTCAACCAAACAAGGGGGGTCTCCTTAATCCTAGGTCCATAGTCACAGGGAATGAGGCTGGCTGCCAGCCCCCTCCAGCAGCCCAGGTCACGGTGGGTTCCATTACATTTCTTCCCCACCAAAGGTAGTCTAATTAGGTCCCAGTCCCCCAACTGGTCTGGACCTGCATTTTTCGGGCAGCATAAGTCCACATGTTCCATCCACAGGACGTTCTGCCTCTGGGGAAAGATGTCATCTGCGCCTTCCTGAAGAACATGCTGCCACTGTATGTATGTGAGATAGGGACCTTAGCTTGTAAGCTCCTTGATCCTGTATGTATGCATTTATCTGTGATGAGGACAGTGCCGGCGCTACCATACAGGCAGCACAAGCGGCCGCTTGAGGGTGCTGGTGGGGGAAGGCGAAAAAAGACCGCCTCCCATTCACAGGAGCAGCGGCATGGGCGGGACTCTGGGCTTCAGTCCTCTATAGTATGAGCCCCGCCCCCAGCTCCCTCTGCCTGTGTGCTCTCTCCAGAGCCTGCTGGAAGCCTGCACTGTCCCTGAAGCTGTCACCCGCCGGCACATTATCATATGAATGGGCGACGGTATTTGCATATCAATAAGCCGGGACCCATTCATATGTAAATATTGTGACTAATTGATATGCAAATCA
>NW_017307563.1:144772-145390 GCF_000935625.1 Nanorana parkeri
GCACCACCCCCCCCCCCCCCCCCCAAGGGCTCACAGTATTCTTGGACTGCATGGCACTCCATGTACTGAAGGAAGCCTGCAGACTGAAAGAAAAAGGTATGTTTAAGTATGTATATGGTATATACCTCAGTTATATTGGCGGTCAGTGTGAACACTTCCGTTATATTGGCGGTCATTGTGAATACTTTCGTTACATTGGTGGTCAGTGTAAATACTTTAGTTACATTGGCAGTCAGTGCGAATACCTTCGTTACATTGGCGGTCAGTGTATATACCTCCTGTAAGACCATGCCTAACAGCAGAGTTAAGACTGCGCATGCGCATAGGCTTGTTCACCACATTTGTGGGAAGCAGCGGCTACTGCGCATGCGCAAGCGGCAGCTACTGCGCATGCGCAAACGGCACATGGCGCACAGGAAGTGACTTGCTCTGTCTGAGAATGATCCTATTTAAGCTGGCCCAACTCCCAGGATCATTGCTGAGTGGTCTTTCAGCTTGAGTGTATGTTCCTGTATCTTGCCTGTTGCCATATCATCATCGACCGGATTCCTTGACCTTGCCTGATTGCCGCCTGCCTCCGACTTCTGCTTGTCCCTGGATTCTCCTTTGCCTGCTCCT
>NW_017307563.1:146194-149714 GCF_000935625.1 Nanorana parkeri
CGGCAGCGACTGCGCATGCGCAAACGGCGCATGGCGCACAGGAAGTGACTGGCTCTGTCTGGGAATGACCCTATTTAAGCTGGCCCAACTCCCAAGATCTTTGCTGAGTGGTCTTTCAGCTCCAGTGTGTTATCTCCTGTATCTTGCTTGTTGCTTGTTATCGACCGGATTCCTTGACCTTGCCTGACTGCCGCCTGCCTCCGACTTCTGCTTGTCCCTGGATTCTCCTTTGCCTTCTCCTATTGTACCCTGCCGCCCGACTGTTGCTGACCCTGGCTTGCCCGACTCCGCTCCGCTCCTGCCGCATCAGCACCTGCTTCCTACATCGCTGAAGACGGGCTTCGAGGACCTGCCCAGGCCCAGTGTCCTGCATCACCCGGCACCGGTGCTGCCCGTAGTTTCCCCACCTCCTGTCTCCACATTCAGGGGTGTGGAACTCGTGCTGCAAAGGAGGCCTCCCCACAACTCGGCTCCCCACCAGGTACGTGATAGTACCACTCAGCCAAGATGTCGGAAGCCGAGGGGAGTGCCTCTCCGATTGAGCTTCTGTGCCAGCAAATAGCCTCCCTCACTCAAGTGGTGACGAGTTTGCAAGAAGGATTCTTTCAACTTGAAGGACGCATGACAACCATGGCAGCTTCAATACATACTCCCCAGGTGGCCGAACCCGCAGTCTCCGCACCAGCACCCGACGTCTCTACTTCCTCAGCTCCTGAACCCCGGTGCCCGTTCCAGAGCGGTTCACGGGAGATCGCACAAAATTCCGTGCGTTTAGAAACGCCTGTCGTTTATATTTTGCCTTATTACCAAGAACATTTACGTCCGAAGTGACTAAAGTGGGGTTTGTCATCTCGCTACTTTCTGGAGAACCCCAATCATGGGCACATCATCTTCTGGAGAAAGAGAGTTACGTGTTGAACTCCTTAAATGCCTTTTTTGAAGCTATGACCCAGTTATATGATGACCCCCAGCGCTCTGCAACGGCTGAAGCAGTCCTCCACTCCTTACAACAGGGCAATCGGCCTGTTGAGGACTTTGTTGCGGAATTTCGGAAATGGGGGTTCGACACCAATTGGAACGATTCGGTCCTGCGTCATCAGTTCCGTTTGGGATTGTCAGAAACATTAAAAGACGAACGGGCTCGTGTGGAGGTTCCTGAGACTCTGGAAGAACTTATCCAAGCCTCCATTAAACTGGACAGACGTTTTCGGGAAAGGCGCATGGAGAGATCTGGGAACAACCGTTCGGCATGGGGTAATCCACGCATGCCGTTTGTACCCGCTTATTCCAGGGTGGAGAGGCCGACTGAGCCCTCACCGTCAGAAGGAGAACCGATGCAACTAGGGCTGGTGCGAGCCCCCCTGTCTTCTGAGGAGAGACAACGCCGACGCCGCAATAACCTGTGCCTATATTGCGGGGAGCCTGGCCATTTCTTACGTGATTGCCCAGTCCGCCCAAGTAAGTCTTTCTCTTCCATCAGTACTCCTGGATGTGGCATTAGAAATAGACTGTCTCACATCACTCTTCCACTCTCCTTACAGCTGGCGGGAGGAAACGTCCAGGTGACGGCCATTATTGACTCGGGTGCATGCAGCTGCTTCATGGACTACTCTTTCGCCCTTCAGCATCAAATTCCTCTACGGGCCAAGTCACAGCTTCTTGTTATCCAGCTGGCGGATGGGTCGCATCCAAACTCAGGTCCAATTACCCAGGAGACCCTTCCCTTGCTTACCTCGACCTCCTTGGGTCACCAGGAGTATCTTAGTCTGGACGTGATTTCTTCACCTCTGTTTCCAGTAATTCTGGGGGTCCCGTGGCTACAGGCACATAACCCAGGCATTGACTGGATCTCAGGAACAGTTACTTTTTCTTCCCACTACTGTGGTTTACATTGTACTCCCTCGAGGGCTCTCTTGGAAATACAATCAGATGTCTCTATTTCTTCTGTGGTTCCGCCGGCGTATCATGATTTCCTCGATGTCTTCGATAAAAGACAAGCAGATATCCTTCCCCCTCATCGACCCTACGACTGTCCAATCGAATTGTTGCCAGGAGCCACAATTCCGTTTGGCCGGGTGTACCCCCTGTCTGAACCTGAATTACAAACCCTGCGGGAGTATATTGAGGAGAACTTACGTAAGGGGTTTGTCCGGCCTTCCACTTCTCCGGCCGGGGCTGTAATATTTTTTGTTGAAAAAAAGGATCACACGCTTAGACCGTGTATTGATTATCGTGCCCTCAACAAAATTACTATTAAGAACAGGTATCCTGGAGGGGCGTGGCTTGGCTATGGCGGCGTAAGGAAGCACATTGCTGGAGCTCTGCTATCACCTGGGACTTTTCATTTAACCACGGCATCCCAAAACCTAATTTTTGATGTCTCAGAAGCCCAAACCACGCTCTAACGAAGACAGAAGCTCCCAGACATCCTTACAGCGATTTCTCTCCACACCAGCCGCCTCTACTCGCAGCTCCTCCAAGGGGCAAATGGCCCCGGAGACGCAAGGTACGGCTTCGCGGCCTACTACTCCTCCTCAACCCCGGGAACCCCCGGCCTTGCCGTCCGATTCGCTCTCCACCACCCACTACAGCTGGCTGACTTGTTCTCCTTCCTGGACTCCCAACCCGTAGATGTGCCAGACTGGCTGACACCCGACCTGGACTCCGAATCTCGCCCCGTACCCCAACGTAGACGACGCCGGAGCTCTTCCCGAAGCAGGCCCCGACCGACCCGTCCGGCTCCGACCATCAATGAACCCTGACTTCCCGATGGTTGACGGGTGTGGGATCGTCCCCCGTCCAACGTCTCCCTGGAGTGGACTTCCAGAATGTTCATCAGCAGGTACCGGACAGCTACCCTCTCACGCTCTTTGACCCCCTAGTCGTTCCAACCGACACCCCCTAACTAGAGAGGTCTCTCTCATCTTGCTTACGAGCCGTCCCCCTCACAGTCTGAACCCACCAGCGGTGGAATCCGGCCCTATCCCGGGCATCCCGATGCCACTGCTCACCACCCTACCTTGGGCCCTGTTCCGGGATGCATCTCACAACCCCGGCTTGCCTGACTCAGGCCCCATGGCCTACCTAACCTCCTCATCACGCGCTGCATCGAGAGATTCGCTGAACCATGCTATCGGGGGAACACGTGATTGCAAGACTGGAGTCATTTCTACCTGTTACCCTTCAGAGGGTGGCTGTTACCTGTCCTGCGTGTGGGCGACCTGGCTCTCCACCCTGATCCCCCTCTCCCTGGCTGTCGGCCCGGGAATCCCTTGGGATCCCTCAATGTTGTATCTTTTTGAGACGTTATTCACCTTGTTATCTGTTTATTCCACTCCACGTTGGAGGTTGTCTGGGTTTTTGTAATTACACTATGCTCTCATAATGTTGGGGTAACCTGTGACCACCCGCTGCAACTCTGCCCTAGAGCCACATCCTCATCTCTGCCTCGTTTGGCGGTGACGGCCTTGCCTGGATGCATAATGCAGGTTCCCTTCCCCATCTACACCCTTCCTCCCCC
>NW_017307563.1:150547-206128 GCF_000935625.1 Nanorana parkeri
GGCCCAACTCTCCAGACCATTGTCCCCGTTTGAAGTTGAATGCTCCGGAGAAGGCCCGGCCCGACACACACTGTCCTTCTGCTACAAACTCCTGCTCTGCGGCAGCACACCTGAAAACCTGTGGTTCCTCACAAGGTGGGAGGAGGATCTGGGGATCCGGTTCACTCCGGGAGAACGTACGAAACTTCTTACATTATCTTACCGATCCTCCATTAGCAACAAGTACCAGGAGACCGGGTACAAACTGGTCACCAGGTGGTACAGAACACCTCACATGCTACATTCCATGTACCCACAGACTCCAGACACCTGTTGGCGTTGTGGCGCCCCCTCTGCGGACATTTTACATATATTCTGGTCATGCCCCTTGCTCACCACGTTTTGGGACCAAGTTCGAACCATCACCCAAAAGTTCACTGACCTCCCGGTCCCTCGAGACCCGGCCTTCTTCCTCCTACATCATAATAACATACCGACCAAGACATACAAACGATCTGTCGTGCGCCACCTAGTCAATGCTGCCCGAGCTTGCATTCCGGCCCGCTGGAAAGATCCCAATCCGCCCAATATAATCCAATGGTTAGACAGGATAAATGACATATACCTCATGGAAGACCTCACCAGCTCGCTCCATAATACACCCGACCAGTTTGGTAAATCCTGGTTTTACTGGATTATGCGGAGTCTAATTTGCATACCCCATGGCTCATCCAGAAGTTTTTTCTAGAGCATCCTGAGACCCTTGCCCGGTTGGGCATCCGGAGGCTGCCCGTTAGGGGGGGCCACTGTAAGACCATGCCTAACAGCAGAGTTACGACTGCGCATGCGCATAGGCTTGTTCACCACATTTGCGGGAAGCAGCGGCTACTGAGCATGCGCAAGCGGCAACTACTGCGCATGTGCAAACGGCACATGGCGCACAGGAAGTGACTTGCTCTGTCTGGGAATGATCCTATTTAAGCTGGTCACATAACACAGAAATAATGGGTTTTTTGAGAGGTATAACACCAACGCTTATTTGAATTGGTTTAAAAAAAGATTTATTTTTACATATATTGATTAAAAAACCATATATACAATTACATTAGATAGAACCTAGGTCAAAAGCTTCCTAGGCGAAAATATAAACAAACAATATCATCTAGCTCTCTATACAATCACTCCAATGCATTTTGTTAGTCACATATGCTCAATTGGGAAATCCATATATCCAGTCCCTACGCGTTTCGCACGTTGCTTCCTCAGGGGAACATGGATTTGTCTGACAAAAAACATATACATACAATCTTAAGTTAATTTATTTGAGTGATATAATATATACAAAGAACCATTTTAACAGTTTCCATAATTGGTCACCAGAAAGAAATGTGCTCCCGGCGGTTACGCCCGACAGAGAGATCCCCACCACCATCGTCACCCCCATATCCCAATCTCCTTTTCACTCCTTTACCACCCAACGGGATGCCCAGATGCAAGCAGGATTCCCTCGACCGAGTGCTGACAGGGATCGAAATCCCACCGTAACCACTCCGTCCAGGGGTCAGTATGGGGGCCTTGGGGACTGAATTGACGGGATCCAAAGTGTGGCTGTATGAATCACGTCCGTGCTTCTACACAGCTCTATGTTTGTTTGTATGGTCCTGAGTTCCCACACCTGCGTCCCACCTCCACTGTCCATCCCCTCATAAATAGCCCCCACCGCAGACAGGACGCCCAGCCCCTGAGGGTGATTGGACGCTCGTCCGCGGTGTGGACCTCAACTGCACATGCGCGAGATTGGTGTTCGAGCCCGCCGCCTCTATGGCAACACAGGACGCCCAACCTGTGTCTCCACCTCCAACTCTCTTCCGGCGCAGGGCGAGCTGATAACAGCCTAAATGTTTGGGTGTAAGTTGCTCTGCTTATAGTTTATTAATCTACTCTTTAGTCATTCTGCTTCATCTTTTGCATATCATTGAGGTCCAAAGGTCCCCAAAATACTGTTCCCTGCTAACGCATCTACGACCACCCCATCCAGGTAATCCCCACAGAACCAATCCCGAGGGGTATCAGTCTATGCAGAGCAGCCGCCACATTAACACATTCTTCCCCGGTCCCCAACCACTGAAAGTTGTTTTTTGTTCTCTTCTGTCATTTGAACATACATTTGCATCAGATCATATCAATATATCGTACATACAGTATATAATATTGGGACAAATATCCAAACATGATCAATCGTTGATATACATATTATTCCAATTAGGTATATTCAATTAATTACATTTATTCGAAGAACATCCAAGATATCAAACATGGTCGATTATCGGCATATATATCAGTCATATTCAGTATATTTTATGCAATTTGATTAAAAAACATCCACATTTTAATCACTTAGTTGCTAATTTTATCCTGTTCATAAAATTGGTAATCTAATACAGATAATCTATATTCTTTTACCCACCGGATGCTCCATTGTCATTTGACCCCACTCATCATGTCGGGGGCCTATAACTAAGTACCTCATTCAGACCCGGAGGGGTGGTGGACCTCAATCTATATATCCACCGGGTCTCAATTTTGTAGCAATTTTTGGTCTACATCACCCCCCCCTTATATCTTCATGTAAATGGTCTAAAATGTGGAACTTCATAACCGATGTATCAAAGTTATGGCGTACTCCCACATGCCGGCTGATGGGTGAGACCAGCTTGCCACTTCGTATTAGGTAAAGATGGTCATATATCCTCTTCCATACAGGTCTATATGTTTTTCCTATATAGAAGGCCCCACATATACATTTCATCAGATAGATGACATTTGTGGTGTGACAGTTTATTGTATGGTTCAGTTTCCACTGCCGGCTGTTCGGTAGGGGGACTACATTTCCCACCGCAAACCACCTACAGTAATTGCAATGTCCGCACCTTCTAAATCCCTCTCTCCCACAGACCAAGCTCTGTGACGGTGGGGTGTAGAAGCTGCGGGTAACCTTGTCTCGTATGGACCTTGCTCTTCTGAATACTATTTCTGGAGTGTCTCTGATATATTTCTTTATGATGTCGTCATCAGTCAAGAAGTGCCAATGATGTTTGATACAGTTTCTGATCACGGCATGATGCCTAGAGAATGTTGTGACCATTTTGACCTGTTCTTACATGTGGATTTTTTATTATTTCCGTACAGTATTTGAACTCTGTCTTTCTTTTGTACCCGATTATATGCTTTTATTAGCACTTTATTGCTATAGCCCCTCTCGAGCAGGCGAGTTTGTAACGCCCTTGCCTCTCTTTGAAAGTCGCTGTCCATCGAGCAGTTTCGTTTTAATCAAAGGTATTGGCTGTATGGGAGGTTATTCTTTAGAAAGCGCGGATGTGAACTGGCGGCATGCAGGATGGAATTTTCTTTGCGGTATAATTTTGTCATAAGATAATTATCCTCTCTTATTGCAATGGTAACATCTAGGAATGTGATCTCTTTTTGGTTTTGGTCGGTGGTAAATTTAAGATTGAAATTATTAATGGCCAAGGAGGCCACAAATTTCTCAAGTTCGCATAAAGTGCCAGTCCAGATGAAAAATACATCATCGATGTAACGTCGCCATAGGGAGATATTATCAAGCCAATCCTGTATTGTTTCGTTCGAAAACAAACTGCGTTCCCACCCCCCCAGGTACAGGTCGCATATGATGGGGCACAGCATCGCCACCCGCTGCACCTGGAGGTAGTGGGTCTCCTTGAAGATGAAGACATTCTTGGTCAGAATGTGATGGAGAAGATCCACAACAAATCTGTTGTATGCCCACTGCACCCCTGGTCTGTCACCCAGGAATTCTTTGATTACCTTAACCCCTTTCTTGTGTGGGATGCTGTTATAAAGAGACACAGGTTGGGCAAACAAACAGGTATGTGAAGAACTTTGGGTATAATAGAGATGGTTAGCTGGATAATAATATCAACAATGGACAACTACCTCAAATCCCTGTCAGCACTCGGTCGAGGGAATCCTGCTTGCATCCGGGCATCCCGTTGGGTGGTAAGTGAAAGGAGATTGGGATATGGGGGTGACGATGGTGGTGGGGATCTCTCTGTCCGGCGTAGCCGCCGGGAGCACATTTCTTTCTGGTGACCAATTATGGAAACTGTTAAAATGGTTCTTTGTATATATTATATCACTCAAATAAATTAACTTAAGATTGTATGTATATTTTTTTTTGTCAGACAAAGCCATGTTCCCCTGAGGAAGCAACGTGCGAAACGCGTAGGGACTGGATATATGGATTTCATAATTGAGCATATGTGTCTAACAAAGTGCATTGGAGTGATTGTATAGAGAGCTAGATTATATTGTTTATATTTTCGCCTAGGAAGCTTTTGACCTAGGTTCTATCTAATGTAATTGTATATATGGTTTTTTAATCAATATATGTAAAAATAAATCTTTTTTTAAACCAATTCAAATAAGCGTTGGTGTTATACCTCTCAAAAAACCCATTCTTTCTGTGTTATGTGATTATATTAAATGGGTAGAACCCAAAGGGGGAGAGGATACACCTGGAGACCACTGAGGCAACACCATTGTATTCCTATTTCAAGCTGGCCCAACTCCCAGGATCATTGCTGAGTGGTCTTTCAGCTTGAGTGTATGTTCCTGTATCTTGCCTGTTGCCATATCATCATCGACCGGATTCCTTGACCTTGCCTGATTGCCGCCTGCCTCCGACTTCTGCTGGTCCCTGGATTCTCCTTTGCCTGCTCCTTTCGTACCTTGCCGTCCGATTGTTGCTGACCCTGGCTTGCCTGACTCCGCTCTGCTCCAGCCGCATCAGCACCTGCTTCCTGCCTCACTGAAGACGGGCCTCAAGGACCTGCCCAGGCCCAGTGTCCTGCATCGTCTGGCACCGGTGCTGCCCGTTGTTTCCCCACCTCTTGTCTCCACATTCAGGGGTGTGGAACTCGTGCTGCAAAGGAGGCCTCCTCACAACGCGGCTCCCCACCAGGTACGTGATACCTCCATTACAAGGGCGGTCAGTGCTGTTAGTTATGCTATCTTTGATCTATGAAGATCTATGAGGGGTGTCCTTGTATTGGGATGCTCTATGGTAATAGACGTGGGGTGTCAATGCCTGCAGCTTTACATATAGGGCTTCAGAAGATGATGGTCATTCTTTTCCCAAATTCTGGATAGGTTTAGTGTGAGCTGCTTCGTTATGCTTTTTGGGGTGGCTTTGTATTGGGGTGCTCCACAGTAAACTATTTGGGGTGTCATTGCTCGTGGCTTCGCATATACAGCGCTAGTAGCTGATAGTCTTCCTTTTTTCTAAATGCTTCTGAGATAATTGGTTTGACCTGTAACATGGATGTGACGGACTGAACCGTCACTGGGGCTGCTGGAGGAGCCTGAGGGCTAGCCTCCTTCCTAGAGACTATGGACCTAGGACTATAGAGACCCCCCCTTGTGGGTTGAACTGGGTGTCCGGGGCCCAGTGGGGGCATAACTTACTAGGTGACCAGACAGTGTTAGAGTGTATGAAAACATTCGGTACATCTCTGCTATACATACTCATTTCACCATGTTTCGGCTCTGTACAAAATGCAAACGCAGGAAAATAACTGTTAATCTACCAAAATCCAGTGTGCTTCTTGCTTTGTAGTGACCTGAAAAAACAATGCCTCTGCTGCCCTGAGGTCCCAAGCAGTGTTGTCACCCCCTCCTATCTTATGGAATTGAGGAGGGGGCTAATTTCTGCAGTCCAGCAGAGGAGAACCCTTGCACGGCTTACAATACCACTCTGGATTTCCGTGCAGCCTCCATCTGAAGTTCTCCCAGATGTACTACAAAACACCTTTCACCTACTGTATGTTATGGTGACAAAGGACAAAGCAGAACTCAGGCAGGGCTGACAACGCTGCCTGGGGATTCACTACAATAGGAAGCACTGTGTTGTCAGCTCACTACAGGAAGCTTAGAGCTCTTTAAATTTTTGGCAGATCAAGGGGTATTTTTCTGTACTTGCAGCATTAAAAAAACAAAACAAGGGGAAATGTGCATGTATTACAGAGATGTGCTGAATGTGTTTGTTTATTTTATTTATTTTGCCCAGACAGGCGTGTGATCAAATCTTTCTATACTCCATCTAAAATCAAGTCCTCTTCATCTAAGTCATCTGTTTGAGACTCAGCTTTTAAAGAGGAAACCCAACTTTGTAACAAACATATTTGTTCACTAGCTCCTTAGTGACCAGTGACGTCCATAGTACGTCACTAGCACCGGGCCGTTTAAACAGACTCTCGGCGGCTAAAGACGCTGGGACTGTTTACATTTGTAAAGCCGACTGTCAGCTTTACAATAGAAGTGATTTTGGCAACTCAGCTGTCGCCAGATTGCTTCCCCAGGCCGCTAAACGACCTCCCCCCCCTCCCACCCTCGTCCGAAACTACCGCCATGTTTTCCATGCTCCGCTGCCCCACCTACGGGCCCGGCATCTTGGGTGTCGGTGGGAAGCTGTGGAGGAGAGCGGCGAACCTCCGTTCACAGATCTCCTCCGCGTTCTATGGGATCGGGTATCTATTTACTCGTTGTAACCTCATCTTTCATATTTTATTTTAAAAATTTGTATGGTGTTTTGGGGCACTAAATTTAACTTAAGTGCATTTTTCACTAACTTTTTGCAGCACTGAGGGTCCCTGATTCGAATCCCAGGCAGGTCACTATCTGCAAGGAGTTTGCATGTTCTCCCTGTTCTTGCGTGGATTTCCTTCAGGTACTCCGGTTTCCTCCCATACTCCAAAGACATGCTGCAAGGTAAAATTGGCTCCTGTCTAAATTGGCCCTCGTATGTATGTGATATGATATGTACCTTAGATTGTAAGCTTCTTGAGGGCAGGGACTGATGTGAATGTGCACTATGTAAAAGTGCTGCATAAATTGTCAGCGCTATATAAATACCTATAATAAATGTTTGACGGTTTGAAGTAATTTTCAGGCCTTAAATGTGGATTATAACGTGGATGCAAAAATGAAAAAGGCCTCGGTCATTAAGGGGCTAATAAATAAAATGTATTTTATTTAATCCAAGGAGTGCATAACCTGAATATGACCTAGTATCAGCCTTTTGCAGTGCCCTCTACAGTGAATTTCAGACTGGGAGAGGGTTAAGCAGCAATCAGTTGTGCTGCAGCGGTATTTTATCTGTACATCTAGCTGTTTGCCTGGAGTTCAGCCTTCATTTTTAACAAAACTGACATTTTCCTCTAAGACCAATAGCCCATATACTGTATACTGTAATACTAAGCCACTTGGTGAGTAGCTGAGCTGAGCTGAGAATCTGTTATCTCATCCTCTTCTGAGGATTCCAAGGAATTTTGCACTGCCAGAATGTTACCAGGTTGTTGGTTCTGAATTAAGAAAGGGACATGGAGATGAGACTCTTTGAGCACATTTTAAAATAGAAGACCATGTAAGCGTCTAAAAATTTACTGATAAATGTTATCCTGATTGTTGTATTACACCCAGCACCCCGGCATATAGAAGGAACTATATAGTTTGACATGGTCTTATCTTATGGCAAATAGGGAAGCCTGTGTGGCTGGTAATGACTCGTCACCCGGCTATCTGATTGGCCAAGAAGCCGGCTCCATGCTGTTTGGCCGACTCCATGCTGATTGTGCCCGGGAAACCGGCTTGTACTGGTCAGGTACTGAGAAGGAGCAAGCTGATAAGAGGAGAAAGCAGAGCGACAATAAGATTAGCTCATCCTTTTACTGCCCAATTATAGGCTGGGGGAGGGACAAGTAGTACTGAACTGCAACAGAGAAAAATCAGGTGTCCTGCTCTGCCAGAGAGCCGCCAAAACACCTCCCATATATGTATTTTATCTGTACATTTAGCTGTTTGCCTGGAGTTCAGCCTTCATTTTTAACAAAACTGACATTTTCCTCTAAGACCAATAGCCCATAAACTGTATACTGTAATACTAAGCCAGTTGGTGAATAGCTGAGCCGATGTCTTACCTGTGCTTCAGACTGGGTAAGCACTGGAGAATCTCTTATCTGATACCCATCTGGGGATTCCAAGGAATTTTGCACTGCCAGAATGTTACCAGGTTGTTGGTCCTGAATCAAAAAGGTACATGGAGATGAGACTCTTGGAGCACATTTTAAAATAGAAGACCATATAAGCTTCTAAAAAATCTACTGATAAATGTTATCCTGATTGATGTATTACACCCAGCACCCCGGCATATATAGGAAACTATATGCACTATATTACCAAAAGTATTGGGACGCCGGCCTTTACACGCACATGAACTTTAATAGTATCCCAGTCTTGGTCCGTAGGGTTCAATATTGAGTTGGCCCACCCTTTAACAGCTTAAACTCTTCTGGGAAGATTTCCACAAGGTTTAGGAGTGTGTCTATGGGAATATTTGACCATTCTTCCAGAAGCGCATCTGTGAGGTCAGGTACTGATGTTGGAGGAGAAGGCTGGGCCCTCAGGTCTCCGCTTTAATTCATCCCAAAGGTGTTCTATCGGGTTGAGGTCAGGACTCTGTGCAGGCCAGTCAAGTTCCTCCACCCCAAACTCACTCATCCATGTCTTTATGGACCTTGCTTTGTGCACTGGTGCGCAGTCATGTTGGAACAGGAAGGGGCCATCCCCAAACTGTCCCCACAAACTTGGGAGCATGAAATTGTCCAAAATGTCTTGGTATGCTGATGCCTTAAGAGTTCCCTTCACTGGAACTAAGGGACCAAGTGCAACCCCTGAAAAACAACCCCACACCATAATTCACCCTCTACTTTACACTTGGCACAATGCAGTCAGGCAAGTATCATTTTCCTGGCAACCGCCAAACCCAGACATGTCCATCGGATTGCCAGACAGAGAAGCGTGATTCGTCACTCCAGAGAACACGTTTTCACTTCTCTAGAGTCCAGTGGCGGCGTGCTTTACACCACTGCATCTGACACTTTACATTGCACTTGGTGATGTAAGGCTTGGATGCAGCTGCTCGGCCATGGAAACCCATTCCATGAAGCTCTCTACGCACTGTTGTTGTGCCAATCTGAAGGCCACATGAAGTTTGGAGGTCTGTAGCTATTGACTCTGCAGACAGTTGGCGACTTCTGTGCGCTGACCCCGCTCTGTCATTTTACGTGGCCTTCCACTTAGTGGCTTAGTTGCTGTTGTTCCCAGTTGCTTCTACTTTGTTATAATACCACTAACAGGTGACCGTGGAATATTTAGTAGCAAGGAAATTTCACGGAACAGCTGAATCCAATGATTTACTTTTACTTTGACAATATAGTGTTGTTTGACATGGTCTTACCTAGGGATGCACCGATACCGAGTATTTGGCAGAGTATTTGGGATGCTCTGATACCTACCCCCTGATTCTGGAACTTCCGGTCAGAGGGAGATTTCCTCTGACCGGCAGTGCCGCTAGGGAACATGGAGCCGGCTACCCGGCCAATCAGGTAGCCGGGTGGTGGGTAATGACTCGCCTCCCGGCATCTTGATTGGCCAGGAAGGCCAGCTCCATGCTGTTTGGCCGGCTCCATGCTGATTGGCCGGGAAACCGGCTTCACGGCCAATCAGCATCGAGCCGGTCAAACAGCATAGAGGTGACTTCCCAGCCAATCAAGAACTCGGGCGGTGGCTAATGAATAAATGTTATCCTGACTGTTGTATTACACCCAACATCCTGGCATATAGAAGGAACTATTTAGTTTGACATTGTCTTACCTAGGGATGCACCGATACCGAGTATGTTGGCGAGTACTTGTACTCGCCCAAATGCTCCCATACATACAGTACACCCGATACTGGAACTTCCGGTCAGAGGTAGATTTCCTCTGACCAGCAGGGCCATGAAGAAATATGGAGCCGGCTTCCCGGACAATCGTGTCATTACCCACCGCCCGGTTTCTTGATTGCCCGGGAAGCCGGCTCCATGCTAGCTGAAGTACCGATATCACTACTCAATATCTGCAAGTACCGATATTTTTTCAGTGCTTGTATTTTCGGACACTATTTTCGGACTTCTGGTTCTATATCCTGCAAAATCTGTTCACAATTACAAAACATTGAATCAAAACAGGAAATATTTCTGGATCATCTTATATAATTCTTTATAATATAATAAATATTTACTGATCAATGTTATCCTGACTGTTGTATTTCACCCAGCATCCCGGCATATAGAAGGAACTATATATAGTTTGACTTACCTGTATGTTTTCTGTGCTCGTATTTTCAGACATTGTGACTTTTGGTTCAATATCCTGCAAAAACTGTTCACAATGAAAAAACAATGAAACAGGAAATATCTGGACTAATTAAAACAGTTTCAATAAATAAAATGACATCTTCATTTTCAAAAGATTTCTATGCTAGTAATTATTTTACACAGTGTTGTGCAAAGAACACAGTCACTGCACCAGAGGAGCTTACACTCTATTGTTCCCACCACAGTCACACACTATTATTCTGTATTTACAGGTGAAACTCGAATAATTAGAATATCGTGCAAAGTTCATTTATTTCACTAATGCAACTTAAAAGGTGAAACTAATATATGAGATAGACTCATTGAGCATATTAGGTAGTGCTGTACAGAGAACACTAAGCCAGTCACATCAATCTCTGAACCAGAGAAGCTTAGACTGGCTGATCAGAATAGCAAACCATTTTGCTGGCAAAACAGTTCCAGAAGGACCCTGCTGTGTGAGTGTAATATTATATAATTCTCTCTGGATTCAGCTTTGCAGTACGTAGTGCACAACTTGCAATGCATTCACTACCTGCTTTGAAAGGGCAAAATGACTTCAGTTTGACAAAGCAATGTACACTGGGATTGCCTTGTTATCAGCAGAGCATTGCTGGGGAATCTCATCTGTAATCTCACGTGATCTCAAAGAAAGACATTTTCCTCCCCTGAGATGATGTGCATGGTCACATGTCCTAGTCACATGTCTAGTCACATTTCCCGGAAATCCAGGAAGTCAAAGGAGAGTTAGTAATCTGCCCTTAGTAAACATGGCCACTGCCAGAAGACTGGGGAAGAAAAGAGAAAAAAGAATGGAAAAAAAAAACCCTGAAAATTATCTGGAAGTATGTGTTTTGTAGATTGTCATTACTAAACATTTCTAAAGGTGTGTTTGTTATTTTTAAAATATGGGTAAAGGTCCGCTTTGCTTTAAAGAACTTCAAAAATTGCAGGTAAAAGCATAGAAATAATCAAGTATATTAAACAAAACAATTTGTTTGCGGGGTTATATATCTAGTTTCTGATCAGTTTTATTATTGTATAGTGGAAACAACCGTTTTTACATTTGATCAATTGCCATGAAATTGAAATTGTTGGTAAAAATTTGACATGCAGCTCAGAGGCTGGGACTTATGAAGCTTACCAAGGCTATAAATCTGCAATTTGTGCACAGGCAAATCTCCAGAACCTGACACTGTGCTGGATAGGTTTCATATAGAGAACGCCAGCAGTCACAAACCGATCACCTCGAGAAAGGGGTCCATCGTGGTCATATACTGGTTTTTTTTGCTCATCACATTGTGAAAGGGTTCCATTGTGGCCCCTGGGACGTCGGTGTTATGCTTGCTTTTACTTTGTAACTTTTGCAATATGAATTCACTAAATCTTTCATTGTAAGTGCTGGTTTTCTCTCTATGCACTCTGGATCTGTGGTATTAAGGTGAGGTCCTAGATGGATTTATCTACAATTGTGCTGGATAGGTGAAATGACTCTGGATTCAGCTTTGTAGTACACAGCGCCATCTGCTGCTCAATCCCAGCAATATACCGGACGCTGAGATTCTCTTGCGGAAGTAATTTCGGCGGGCTTTTTAAAGATTAGAAATGGGACTCAGCAGTTCTCACATTGTACAGAATACATAAAATGTGATTCAAAATTTTCCAAAAAGAAAAGATTTTCCTTTGGATGCACTTTAAGAAATATGCAAAGTACTGCAATAAACCAGGACACAGGTTGTAACATCTGAGCTCTTTAGTTCTACACATTCCACACTTTATAAATGTCCCTAGCAGTCCCCGGAAAAGATTTACTGACGGCACTAATTAATTTGTTGTTCTCACCTGGCAGATGACAGACGTTTTAAAGCGGGGAAAAATATGAAGATAATGCAGACCGAGCAGATGCAGTTTTGGCTTCTATACAATCCTCACCCACACTGACCTGTTCTGTGGAAAGAGAAAGTAGAAAGAAACTAAAGAGAGTGAAGTGCGGGAACAGGGTGGATTGCAGAATGTTGCTGTGATTGGAGGATGTCTGCTCTTAAAGAGACCCTGTCACCAAGTTGAAAAGGTGCAGGTAAAGGCATAGAAAACAAACGTCAAGTATATTAAATGCTTATCTACAGTGTTTTTACTTTCCATAAATAAGATTTACAAAATTGATTTGAATACCTTTTCCCCCCTTTTGTCTTGATTTAAAAGTTTCCATAAATGATTGTGTTATTCAATTGCAATTTGTCTTTGAACTAACTAGCAAATGTGACTACTCCAGGAGAGTAAATTCTCTAGCACAGTCTCTTCCCCCTCCTTGTCATAATCTTCTCTTCTAGAAGTTTCTAATTGCTCTCTGTGCTGGTCCAGCTCCTCCGCCCCTCCCTTTATCTTCCTATATACATTTCTGTGTAGCTGCATTGCTATAATTGTTCCCAGTTTTCACTGCCTGATGTCTTTTCTAATTCTTCCGTGCTGTGTAATTAAAGTGGGTCCCTCCCCAATATATCCAAAACCAAGAAAAGGTTTTTGGTTGGCTTACAACCAAAACTTTTTTGGTTTTAAGCAAAACCAAAACTTTGCTAGTAAGAAGAATTCTGGGCAATAGTGTTCTTAACCCTTGCAATTGGGTTACCCCGGAGAACTTTCACTTTCAGGTCCCTCCTCTGCTGATTGACAGCAGGCAGTGGGTGGGTGCAACAGCCAGCCTGCTATTGCAATCTGAAATAGCCAATAGCAGACTGGCTATTGCACCCGCCCACTGCTTGCTGTATTTACAGTCAGTTGCCTGCAGCTGAATCTTGCCGCCAGCAGCGGTCATTCCCTGGCTGAAGCCATTCAAGTGCATTGTGTGCTCGAATAGCTTTTTTGAAGTGGAAAGGTAATAAAAGACCCCTAATGTTACCATAAAGAGAACCTGCCACTTCCAATGTGCCATCACATAGGGGGCGTGTTAAGTTAAAAAAAACAAAAGTTTAAAAAGATAAAGTTAAATTAAATTAAATAAAACATTTAAAGTCACCAGCCCCTGCGAACAAACTACCGGTAATGGAAACACAAGTCGAGTGCACACCAGAGTGGGAGCAATAATTCTCGGACCAATATTCATGACTAACTCTAAACTGATGACCAGGCTTTTATATTTTAATTATATATATATATAATTTCTAATTTTGGTGTGTTATTTTATTCTATTGGTTTGAACCCACAGTGTGATCGCCAGCACTGGAATTCTGGCGATGCTGAGATGAATGCACATGTGCACAGGAGTTACATCATGACGCCCGGCCAATCAAGAGGCAAAGATGCCCAAGAAGACAGGGAGAAGATGGCAGATACGGAGGGGGAGAGCTGACAGCACAGTGCTGAAAGGGATTATTTTCAAGGTAAGTTAGCCATATGTGCTAATATGCTGTGCATACTAGCACATTATGGCACATACCTTCCTGAACCTTTCCGGGAGAAAATGTTTCTCTCCCGGGCGGCCGGGAGCCGCTATCTAATAGCGGGAGACTCCCGGAGCGTCCGGGAGAGTTGAGATGTCTGGTGTTATGGATCGTTCCGAAATGAAAATTCGATCGGATCCGGAAACCGAATAACGAACCCAATCAAATTTCAGGTCCAAAATCTGAAATAACAAAGGGAATAAAATTCTGAATAGATACGAAACGAAACAATTTTTTTGGCGGGGTTATAAGTCTAGTTTTTGATCAGTTTTATTATTGTATAGTGGACGTTGTAAATGAACGTTTTTACATTTGGTCAATTCCATGAAATTGAAATTGTTGGTAAAAATTTGACATACAGCTCAGAGACTGGGACTTATGAAGCTGATCAGGGCTATAAATCTGCAATTTGTGCACAGGCAAATCTCCAGATCCTGACACTGTGCTGGATAGGTTTCATATAGAGAACGCCAGCAGTCACAAAGTATACCTCTTATACTGTTTTTACAGATCACCTTGATGAAGGGTTCTATCGTGGCCCCCGGGGCGTCGGTACTATGCTTGCTTCTACTTTGTAACTTCTGCAATATGACTTCACTAAATCTTTCATTGTGAGTGCTGGTTTCTCTCTATGCACTCTGGACCTGTGGTATTAGGGTGAGGTCCTAGATGGATTATCTACCATTGTCCTGGATAGGTGACTGGCTGCTGTGTGTGCGTAATGTTATATAATGCAGAAGAAGTGACTCAGGATTCAGCTTTGTAGTACACAGCACCATCTGCTGCTCAATCCCAGCAACATACCGGACTCTGAGATTCGGTGGCGGAAGTGATTTTGGCGGGCCTTTTAAAGTTTAGAAATGCAACTCGGCATAAAAAATGTCATAAAAATGTTTCCAAAAAAGAAAAGTTTTGCCTTTTAGATTCATTTAAAGTAATATCTGAGTTCTGTAATTAGCCAGGACACAAATTGTAACAATTGTAACATCTGAGCTCTGTAGTTCTACACTTTATAAATGTCCCTAGCAGTCCCCGGAAAAGATTTATTGGCAGCATCAAATAATTTATTGTCCTCACCTGGCAGATGACAGACGTTTTACAGCCGGGAAAATATGAAGATAATGCAGACCGAGCAGATGTAGCTTTGGCTTCTGTACAATCCTCACCCAGACTGATCTGTTCCATGGAAAGAGAAAGTTACAAATGAATGGGAGGGACTGTGGGAATAGGGTGGATTGCACATTGTCACTGTGATAGGAGGACATCTGTCTCTGTATGGGTGGAACCGGCATAAATTACAGTATGCTCTTAAAGAGACCCTGTCACCAACCTAAAAACTTGCAGGTAAAAGCATAGAAAAGTCAAGTCTATCAAATGCTTATCTGCAGTGTTCTTACTTTCCATACATGACAACACCTAATGATTGTAAAACTGATTTGGCTCCCCCCCCCCCCCTTCATTTTTTATTGATTTAACATTTTCCATAAACAATTGTATTAGCCACCTGCAATGTGCCTAGGACATTCAATTTCTAATTGCTCTCTGCACTTGACCAGCTCCTCCACCCCTTCCTTTACCTTCCTATATCACGTTGACTATTCCGCAGTGCAATACAGAGGACATTGTACAATATATATTAGTCTCTGCCCCAGAGAGCTTACACTCTAATATTCCCACCACAGTCACATACTATTATTATTGTTATACATTTATATAGCTCTGACATATTCCACAGTGCTGTACAAAAAAACACTGAGCCAGTTCCATCAGTCTCTGCACCAGAGGAGCTGACACTCTAATGTTCCACCACAGTCACACACTATTATTATACAATCATGTAGCTCTGACATACAGTATTTCACAGTGCTGTACAGAGAACACTGAGCCAGCCAGTCACATCAGTCTCTGCACCAGAGGAACTTACATTCTATTGCCCACCAGAGTCATACGCTATTATTATACATTGTAGTGCCCCCCTGATCCCCCAAAGGCAGGTGGTGAATCCCAGAGGCAGGGAGAGCTGACATTTCAATCTCAGGGATGGACCCTTAGCTGGGTTGTGGGATGTGAACAGTAAATTGGGCACCAGTCACCTTAAAGTAGCATTACAGTCTTTTTTTTTTTTTTGCTGTGATGTCTCTTGATCCGATCATCTTCTTCCTTCCAGTAGTTTCCAGCAGTCCCTCCAGCGCCAGTTTCTGATCCAGCGCAGACTGCTGTGTCTTCTGTGTCCCACGGAGTCTGTCCAGTGTGCATGCTCCCGGCTGAATGCATTGGCTTCTATTGAGTCTCTCCTCTTCTCCCCGCCGATGATCTCCACTGCACATGCGCCCACCCAGATCTTCCTGTGTGATCTCCACTGCACATGCGCCCACCCAGATCTTCCTGTGTGATCTCCACTGCGCATGCGCCCACCCAGATCTTCCTGCATGATCTCCACTGTGTATGCGCCCACCCATATCTTCCTGCATGATCTCCACTGCGCATGCGCCTACCCAGGTCTTCCTGCATGGCAGTTCAGGGAAGCTGGATGCTGCAGATGGGAGAGAGCGGTGGTGACAGAGGTAAGAAGTATTTAACTCTTTGGTAACTTTTTAATTTTTTAACATGGTTTTGCATATATCGACTGCTTGCTAGAATTAAATACATGTAAAAAATAAATAAGACTTTAATTCTACTTTCAGTGCTTGTTTAATGCTTTATTGTAGAACAGCCACAATAGAGAGGGTATAGGGCTGCAGACATCCATGGACAAAAATAAACTCCAGACTCACCAATCACTTCCAGCTTCCACAGTGCAGGAATACTTTAGTTGAACAGAAGGTGACACTGTGGAGCAGATCCACAGATAGATCTTCCCTGGGAGAGAGACCAGACTTGCTCCTGAGGTCCATGCCATCCTAGCCTTACTGGCACCTCCAGCAGTCTGATGTCCCCACCACAGTCACATACTGCTGCTAATATTATTATACATTTATATAGCTCTGGCATATCTTGTAGTCCTGTACATAGGACACTGCACAATTCACAGACTATTATAATTATATATGTAAAGTATATTGCTCTGACAACTTGCATATATTTGTCTTAAAATCAGGCTACTGTAATCCGTTTGTATAGGAATACATGAACTTGGAGGGGGGTAGTCAGGTCTAGGAACCAATGTGAGCAGTGCACATGTGCTGACTGCAAACAAGCTGTAAGGGAGCAGATAGCAAGGGAATGAACTGTAGACTGACTAAGGCTCTGTTCACACCTAGGTGTATCGAATATGCGCGAAACGCGCGACAAACGCGCATATTCAATACGCCTAGGTGTGAACCCAGCCTTATGCTGATGATGCCGCAATGGAAGTCAAGGAACTGGCTTTGCAGTCTGGCAGGGTTACCAGTCCTAGATGACAGGACTGGTTGATCAGAATAGCAAACAGTTTGGCAGGTAAAACAGTTCTATAGGAGGACTGAGACAGTACTAATAAGTTATATTAAGCTGGTGGTCCTGAGTGGAGATCTCTACCATGCAGACATTGATTACACAAGGACCTACCTTGAATGACAGCTGAGTGGCATTATATAACTACCTGCTCTCTGTGTAGTCGTGCAATCACAGCTTCTGGCAGAGGGAAGTCTCCCAGCACCCGCTTTGCAACTCTCAGATGTCATTTGATGAATGCAGAAAGCTGATTTTAAAAAGATGAGAATGTGCCACAATAAACCACGTCCTTTCACCATGACCACCAATCACTGCAGCACCATGGCGCACTTTGCATGGCACACTTAAATTTGATGGGTTAAACTTAGAACTCCTGTCTGGTTTTAATGCTATCCAGAACTCCATAAGGGAGGTTTCCCCTCACTTCCCATTCTGCAAACAATGGTTTCGCCAGACAGAAAGTGATGAAAAATCTGCAACAGTGTCACCTACCTTGATGGGGAGCCTGAGATAATATTGCTCCAGTCCAAGCACACCCGGGGTAGTGGCATAGAGGGCATAGGGAAGGAGTGGCAGGACTAGCTGTTCATGGTGATGTCACTGCAACCTGTGAGCATGTAGGTGGAAGTGACAGGATATGCGTGTCACCAACAAGAAAGGTACAAAAAAAAGCTGGCTAAAATGCAGAATCCTAGATTGCACTAGAGTGTACAGCTGAAGATCTCCCAGGACTGGAGTCTTGTAGGTGTTCTATCACAGTTTGTGACTGTGTAGAATGTGTGACCGATGATGTGGTCACACATTTTAACATAATCCCGCCTAGTTTTACAGAGGTGGAATGTGTGACCGGTCACGGGGCCACAGATTTTAACGTAATCCTGCCCAGTTTTTCGGCGGTGGAATATGTGACCGGCAAAAGGTGAAGAATTCCAACGCTTGCTTAGACAGCTGATCGGTCCTAAGGTGTCACTTCTATCCGACTTTGTGACTGCGATCTCACATTCCACAGAGTCCGATAGAAGTGACCTCTCAGGACCGATCAGCTGTTCCAGGGCAGATCAGTTCTCCTACACATATGATCTGTGATGCCGAAAAACTGGGCGGGATTATGTTAAAATGTGTGACCACGTGACCGGTCACACCCAGTCACAAACTTTGATAGAACACTGGTCTTGGCTTGTCATCCTTTTTACTGCCAGAGCCTTTTTTCATTTCCAAAATATTTTATTGGTTTTACATAGCGTTACTGAGATAACAATAATCACATTGTAAAGAACATAAGCAAAGTGTAACAGAACCAGAGTATTGAGTGTATAGTTCGTTACTTGGTATACAAAATGCCTCCTCGCAGGGAAGCAAGGCAATTATCTATGACAAGTATATAAGCTATCTCGTGGAGATGTTACTCCAAGGTCGATCCCCGGACCACGTGTGGACCCATCCGGGTTACCTTACCCGTGTCCCTAGGTCGACATCATCGCTAAACTTTGATATCACAATAATGACTAAGAGGGGGAAGGGATGAACATTTGGGTCACAAAAGGAGGGGGGAGGGTGGGGGGCGGGAAGGAGCCAGAATTGCACCAGGATATCCGGTCGTCTTAAAAGTATGTGAGACTTTCCGAGGGGAGCTCAGGGTGTGCATAAGCGATCCAGGGATTCCAAACCTTCTGGAATCTCCCTTGAGTATCCAATAGGATGCTAGAGAGTTTCTCGTTTATGAAAAACCAATCTATCCTGCGTCTCACGTCCGCAAAAGAAACAAATTGCTTCCGCCAGGCTTGGGCTATTGGCTGTTTCACCGCTAAGAGAACAAAAACAGCCAATTTATATTCGGAATATGTGAGCCCAGGTGGTTTGAAGTGCAGGAGTGCGAACCCCGGATCCCTAGTTATGGGTTTATGAAAGAGAGATCGTAAAAGTTGAAAGGTCTTGGACCAAAGTCTCGTTAGCATGGGGCAAGTCCACCATGTATGGAGGACATCCCCTCTGGTCGAGCAACCTCGGAAGCACAGAGCTGAGAGCGAGGGGTTTATATGAGTCATCCTAGAAGGGACCATATACCATCTCATCATAGATTTGTAAGCGGTCTCCAAGGAAGTGATATTAATCGTGCAGGAGGCTGTCAGTTTCCATACCTGCTGCCATTCGTGTGCAGACCTGGGTGTATTAAGATCGAGTTCCCATCTGCGAGTATAGGCATGATCCGTTGGGGAAGACACTGAGTTAAGTTGTGAATATAGGATAGAGATCAATTTAGGTTGCATAGGTGTGTGGTAACATATGTGCTCGAAGGTTGTTAGCGCTGGGAGAATAGATCTATTAGTTATCATAGAGGAGGCCCAATGCCTAATCTGTAGGTATCGATAATGCTCCCGGAGGGGAATTTGTAATTGAGTTCTAAGGTCGGACCAGACTCTGAGCTCCCCACCTCGCAGAAAGTTGTATAGATAACTAAATTTATGGGATGACCACCAACTGAAAGATCCCGCCGCTTCCAATCCGGGCACGAACAATGGGTTGCCTAGAATGGGAAGCAGGGGGAGATGGGGCGAGACCAATTTACTAGAGTATCTGACAGAATCTCAGACTGTGAGGGTTTGTTTCATGAGAGTACTCATAGATTTGGGGCGTAGTTGGCTCTGGAGCCACGGCAGGGCTTGGATGGAGATTGGATTGCAGTAAAAGCTTTCAATAGTGGTCCAAATGGGTGCTTGAGAGGCCTGGAACAAATTGGTCAGGGGGGTAGTTTGGGCCGCCTGATAGTATCTTGTTATGTTGGGGAGGCCCAAACCGCCCTGTTTCCTATGTGCACACATGGTAAATTTGGATATACGTGGTTTTTTGGAACCCCAGACAAAGTTTGTGATGTCACGTTGGGACGCACGGAGAGCCATGCCTGGGATCGAGATTGGAAGGGTACGAAAGAGGTACAACAGCTTGGGGAGAGTCGTCATTTTGACGGCATTCAGTCTACCCAGCCACGATAAACCGTGTCGTGACCAGGACGACATAAGGTCTTTAAGCTGGCGAAACAGGGGGGTATAATTGGCCTTATATAAGGCATCATACGTGGCGGTCAATTTCACCCCCAAGTAGTCTAAATAGGACTCATGCCAGAGGAAGGAGAAGTTTTCTCGTATGACACGGACCTCCTCTGGGCCAAGAGAAATGTTCAGGGCCGAGGATTTGGTCTCATTAATGGTCAGGTTGGAAACATGCGAGAAAGATCGTAGTACTGAAAACAAGTTAGGCAATGAAATGTGGGGTTGGGTGAGTGTTAATAGCAGGTCGTCCGCAAAAAGATTGACTTTATAGTCAGTGGCATCTACTGGTACCCCGTGTATGTTAGAATTTAGGCGGATAAGGTGTGCCAGGGGCTCTATGGCCAGGACAAATAAGATAGGGGAGAGAGGGCAACCCTGTCTCGTGCCTCCCAGGATTGGGAATTTAGATGAAGTGTGCTGTAAGTATCTGACCGTGGCGGATGGTGAGCTATATAAAGCTCGGATCCATGATATGAATGTGCTAGGGAAACCCCACTTGGCCAGAATATAATAGAGATAGTCCCATGAGATAGAATCAAAGGCCTTCCGAATATCTAGTGACAACAGCATTCCGGGTATTTTATTAGTGCGGGCATGGTGCATCAACTGTATTATCTTGCGGGTATTGTCTGGAGCTTGCCTACAGGGAATGAAGCCTACCTGGTCTTTATGTATCAGAGTGTCTAGGAATCTATTAATTCTGGTGGCTAATATTTTAGAGAGGAGCTTAACGTCCACATTAAGTAAGGAAATGGGCCTATAATCACAATCTGTGCCAAGAGTGAGGAGGTAGGTAAATTAGGATTGGATTTAAGGGAGTTGAAAAGTGATGTTAAATGTGGGGCAAGGAGGTCAGCGAATTTTTTATAATACAGGGCAGAGTAACCGTCTGGGCCTGGGGTATTGTTAGTACGCAGGGATTTGATGGCTGCCAGGACTTCCTGTTCCGTGATGTTAGCTCCTACCAGATCTACCATGGGATCCGTAAGCTGCGGAAGGACGACCCCTTCCAACAATTTGTCCGCCTTGCCTGATTGGAATGTGGGTGGCTTATCATACAGCTTGGTTAAGATTTTGGAGAAGCAATCTACAATGGCAGTCGGATTCGCAGAGGTGACTCCTTTAGGAAGCTTGAGGCGAATAGAGCGGTTGAGCCTTAGGCCTAGAGTTCAACAGATTCGCCAGCATCGAGCCAGGCTTGTTGGCCCTGGCATAGAAATTACGTTTACTCCAGCGCAACTGTTTTTCTGCCCTGTCATTGAGAAGGAGGTTTAATTCAACTTTAGTGGTTGCTACTTGTTGGCGCAGCGCTTTAGATGGACTAGACTTCCAGGCTGCCTCTAGGCTTTCCAATTGAGAGGAGAGATCTGAAATCTTCAGTTCCCGTTCCCTCTTTCTATGAGAGGCCAATTGGATGATATCTCCTCGTAATGTCGCCTTATGGGCTTCCCACAAGCTGACCGGGGAGGATACGGAGGCACAATTCATCTCAAAGTATTGGGATATACAGGACCTAATAATTTGGGTCGTATCAGCCAAGGTAAGTAGGGAGTCATTTAATCTCCAAGAGTACTGGCTGGGTCTAGAGGTAAAGGAGGAGCAGATAAGAAGGACCGGGGAATGGTCAGACCAAGGTACTGATAAGATGTGTGACTTTTCGACGGAGGGAAGAAAGCCCTGGGTCACAAAGATGTGATCAATCCTGGAGAAACTATCATGAGGACAGGAGTAATGGGTGTAATCTCGGGAATTTAGATTTTTATCTCTCCATGCGTCTATGAGGCCGTGGTCAGATAATAGAGTGTTTAGGCGGCTAATATTAGGATCCACGGGAGGTGGTATGGACGACCCGGATCTCGATACAGATTTATCTAAAATGGCATTCAGGACCATATTCAAGTCCCCCATGACCAATAGGGTACCCCGTTTATGACTATCTATCACTCCCAGTAAATGTGAGAAAAAGTTGGGTTGTCTTGTATTAGGAGCATAATAAGTTACCACAGTGATTTCCGTGTCAAAGACCTTGCCTCGCAACAACAAGTATCTACCCGTAGGATCAGACACTACTAGCGAACTCACAAATGGGGTATTCTTATGAAAGGCTATTAATACCCCCCTTTTCTTCTCATGGAACGAAGCCCGGAATACTTGGGGGTAATTTTTGTGGAAATAATTGGAGCTAAAGGCCGTGGAAAGTCTGGTCTCCTGCAAGCAGACTACATCAATTCTCCGCGAGGAATAATAGTTAAATGCAGCCCTGCGCTTCTGAGGTGAGTTAAAGCCCTGGACATTGTGGGAAATAATGTTAAGAGAGGGGGACATCATGGCGGCCTGTGAGATGGACTAGTATGGATAGGAGATTTCCCTCAGGAGTGCTCCATTGGATCAGTAAGTTGACCCGGTATCCTGGTGCGTTGGAGGGCAGGATGGGGGACTTGGGGAGACATGGAGGGGGGAGGGAAAGGTACAAACCAAAGACATATAAAAACAAGCAAACTGACCTCTAGGGTCATACAGCCGTTAAGGCCTATTGCAGCAATACTGGTAGGCATTACTTGCATTGTGGTGAGCGCGTCACACCCGGACGTGGACGGCTGAATAAAGCTAAAACTTTAGAAATATCAACTTGTCTACAAAAATGAACAGGAGAACTCCAGGCATATGAGCCAAAGGTATTACAAATATCTAACAGTAGATAGGCATCTGCAGAGCGGGCTAAACTTGTGTGCGGACCCAGGCAAGCTTGGTTGCACTAACAGACAATGTGGGCCCCTGGCGATTAAAGAAGCAGTGAAAGGTGCCCTGCTGCACAGATCCCCCTCCCAGGAGCGTATGGGTGGATAGCTGGCCCGACCATTACGTCGGCCGTAATGTTAGGAGGAGATCAGGACTAAATAGTGTTACTACCGGCCCCCTCACAGATGTTGAGGTAGGGTAGCGGGGGGACCACAAAATCAGTATGCCCCACAGGCATCTCACTTAGGCTGCCAAGGCTCGGTACCTGGACCGCCTTCAGCAGCCTCCGTAAGTGCAGGCTAAGGATAGTGTCGCCTTAAAAAGAGGTGTGGGCCAGGCAGGGAGCTCTGCGCTTGGGAAGAGGTCTTTTATGCAGTTACTAGGACAGTTAGGCCTACATACTACTACCCACTCCATCCCCAGCTACCATGGGGCTAGGCCATATTGGGGATGTAGCTTGGTACTCTAATCATATTGGGCGGACAGCGGATGCCCTGGGGGCACCGCGGTGTGCCGCAAATGCCCCTGATTAGGGACAGGCATTACACATCCGAAGTATGAAACAGCCCAACAATACCATCTAGACCCGGGGCTTCCGGACCAACAGTCAAACCAAATCCGCAGTCAAGACCCGTCAACGGACAGGTGTCCAAACAAAACTGTGTCTCGCACAAATCTTGATTGTCGCCTCTGGACAGCGAACCCGTTCAAGATGGTGTCCCTGTAAGGGAAGTGAGAGAAACCAAGAGAAGAAAAAAAAGAAGGGAAGAAAAAACAAAAACGAAGGGCCACTTCAGCCGGCAGAGTCATCTTGAATATCGCGGCGGTCACGGAATCTGTCAGCCAGCCTGCGGCGTGTCGAGGGCTCTGATTCCACATGGGTGTCAATCGGCGATCCTGTGACGGTTTGGATGCTGGTGTTTTCTGCAGGCCCGGAGTCGATGGCGTCATCAGGTGTAACGATTCCAGGAGGGAAGAGGCCTCTTCTGGAGTGGAGAAAGCCTGCGTCAGGCCACGGTAGGTAAAGGTTACTTTCAGAGGGAAACCCCAGTGATACTTGATGGACTTCTGTTGCAGGACCTGTAGAAAGGGTTTCAAAGCCTTCCTTTTTTGGATGGTCAGCGGTGCCAGGTCGGGAAAGATCTGGTAGGCAGAGTTTTGAAAGGACAGGTCTCAGTTTTCCCAGGCCGCTTTCATGATGGCCTCCTTGGTCTTATAGAATGTAGGCTTGAGGATAATGTCTCGGGGAGGACCGTCAACCCGCTTCGGGCCCAGTGCCCTGTGAACCCGATCGAGTTCCAGCCTGTCCACAGGGCAGCCCGGCAACAGTTCCTGGAGCAAGGCAGTGACTGTGCTATTCAGGTCCTCTACGTGCTCGGGTATACCCCGTAATCGAATGTTCCCCCTCCTATTCCTGTTCTCTATGTCTTCCAATTTTAGCACGGAGGCGGTGATATCAGATTTCATAGAGTCCAGGTCCTGCTCGTGCGAGTCCAGCACCGTAATAACATCGTCCATTTTGTGTTCTATGTCATTAATGCGGGTCCCCAACCCTCTAATGTCGCGGGAGAGCTGAGCTGCCAGTTTGTCTGTGGCTGTCTGCAGCTCCCTTTGTAGCAGCGTCTTAAACTTGTCTAGTAATGCCGTGTCCCTGCATGTTACCTCCGGTTGTGCACTGTGCAGTGGGGAGGCCGAGCTGGCGTTCGAGCAGCCATCTAGGTCCGTCACCAGTTCCTGTGATGTCGGCTGTTGTTCTTGTTCGGGCGGGGACGGCGCCATTTTACCTGTAGAACGCGGCGGGGTTTTGATCTCCGGGAATCGCGTTTGAGGTCTTTTAGTGTTACCGGACTTCCCCTTCGCAGATCTCCGCATGGCCGGGAACAATCTCCGTTCGGCTGGAGTCGAGTGATAGTGAGTGAAATTATATATTAGTAGCCTCACGTCCGGGTGTGGCGGAGCCGGTCTAGATCGCGGCCATCTTGGCTGGCTGCTCCTGCCAGAGCCTTTTTTTATGTTTTTTTGGATACATGTTGAAGTGCACATTTTAGGCCTGAAGATTACATAAAGCCCCCAAGAATGATATATTTTCTGAAATCAGAGACCCTGTAGAATAAATGGCTGCAGTTGCAATTTTTTTTGTTACATAACATTAGCACAACCGTTTATCAAACCCAAAGTTCTACTAAAATATAGCTTTGGATTAATTTTAATGCACATAAACACAATATAATACCCATTTTAAATATTGTACCCAGTACATAGATACCATAACAGGTCAAGCTTCACCTATAATAAACTACAATATCCAAAACTTTCTATAGGCGACGTCTTAAAAGCATTTACAGGTCATCAGTTTAGAATTTTTTTTTTATTTCAAATAAGTTTTATTGAGTTTTACAGAGAGTACAAAGGCATGTATACGTAGAAATCAGTACAGTGAGCCCATATCTGGGAGTGCAACATATACAGAAAAATAACTACAAATGTGGAATGACAATCACAAATACTGCTCTGGCTAAGAGCCTACCGCATTTGTCTCCCTCGGGGTAGTAATGGCCCGTTCGTAGGGTAAAGGCCCGCCGGATCTTAGTCGATAGGAGCTGTAGGAGGTCCTGCCTAGCATCAGTCAGCGAGAGTAGATCCCGTTGAGCAAGAGATTGTTTGTGGGCCATTTCCAGTTTGTATATTTTGGTCGAGAGGGCTTGGATTTGTTCCGTGCATGCTTTTTTGAGTTTGGCTGCCAAGGATATGAGTTTCCCTCTGATAAAGCATTTGTGGGCTTCCCATGTAATCAGTTTAGAATTAACCATGAATAAAGGCCCTAGAGCGATGGCTCTCACGCTGATGTATTCGGCGATACCCAGCATGCATGGTGCAATCATTGTTGTGTCCAAAGGTACACCTGACACGTGTTTGCATTTGTATGTACATGACCACAGGAACAGCACAGCGCTTGTGATAGCACATTGGAGGCGACAGGTTTTCTTTAAGGGTCCACTGGACCCCAATTTCACCTTTGAACTCTAATGAAGCTGATCAAGCGCAGATCGTACTTGATCAGCTTCATATGTGGCTGCAGCATATAAGGGATGACAGCTCTGAACCTGGAAGTGACTAAATCCTCATTATGATCACTATCTCACCTATCACATAGTGATCACATGCAGGTTCGAGGCTTCATTGATTTAATAAGCCTTCAGCCTGCAGATGGTATTATATGACAGTGTTCATTTATTACTGTAATTGCCAGATTCTATTACAGTATTAAAAAAAAGATTTTTTTTTTTTTACATTCGTTAGCCTACTGTATTTTGCGCTCCATAAGACGCACCTGACTATAAGACGCACCTGCCGATGCCTGTGTCTAACTTCCTCATACTGAGACTCCTCCCTTTCCCTGTCATGTGGCATGACACAGGAAGGTGAGAAGCCGGTCAGACACAGAAGTTAGACAGCGGCAGCACAGGCAGCGGCATTATGGAAGAGGTAAATAACGCCGCTTCGCGATTACCAGTACACTGTCAGCCCCGCCGCCTCAGCTCTCACACACATCATCCTGCGGGAGCCTCTAGATGCGTGTGGTGTGACAGCTGAGGCGGCAGGGCTGCTGGCGCAGGAGATTGTTGAGTCCTGGGGGGAATATTCGCTCCATAAGACGCACAGACATTTTTGCCCGCCTTTTAAAGGGGAAAAAAGGAGATAAAAATACGGTATATTAAATCAACACGTTTTTTTTTTAAACAGTGTGCCATATTTTTATGTAAATTATCAGGTAAATTAGTCATAAAGTTATTGTCAGATTAACAGACGCATATTGGACACTGCAAAATTGGGCCTAGGCAGCTAGTCATCAGTGATGTCTCATCTAAAAGTGTTAAGATAAAAATCTTGATTTTAAAAGTAATTATTACGCATACCCTACCTACTAAAGGGTGTCCCTTGGCCGCAGATGATAAGTGAATATGGAGATATCATGGTTTTGAGGAGAAATGGCATTCTTGGGTGTTTGCATGTTTGTGCCATAGAGGTGGGAGGAGAACTGCTGGTTAAACTGCCTAACCTTTTTCAACCCGAGAGTCGCCACCCCGGGGGTGTCTGCTGATGCCACAGACATGAGATTGTTGACCTATCCTGATTCAGCAGATCATTATCTCATGAGTGGGGATAGCTTTAGATCATCTTGTATATATCCCACCGCACACCTGACCGATGTACTCTTTGTTCTGCAGGTGCTGTTAACTTGCAGATGGCGCTGCAGAAATCCGAGAAAAAAATATATCACCAGCACACGAATGGTTACACATCCAATACTTCATTGACTTTCATTCATCATATGAGAAAAAGCAACGCTTCAAGACCACAGGCAAAATATGGTCACATTTTGCCTGATAAAGGGACCCTGCGTAGTCTTGAAACGCTGCTTTTTTCCATATGCTATCTTGAAGAGCAGGAATAGGCAAACACCAGCTGTGGCGAAACTACAAATACCATCATCTGCCACTGGAAGACATGCCTGCGGCTGCCAGAGTTTTGGAATGCTTAAAGGGTTTTGAAGTTGCACCAAAGCTGGAGGGCCGGAGTTTGTCAACCCCTATTGAAGAGTCTGTTCATCAGTATTAGTGGGGGGTTTTGCAGGCAGGAAGTAATGTAATAATTTCCATACAGGAAGTTCTCTGTATGAAAATTGTCATTATTTTCGAGGAATCGATCATGTAATAGAGCATCAGCTACTTGTTAATAGTTTTGCATAATGCAGCTGTCAATAAAGATAAAGATAGAATAAGGGACTGGCAAGAGCTACATTGTTTTGGGCAGTGATGTGCTCTGCCGCTTATGCGAATCCAGAAACAACATAACATACTAAGAAGGTCATGTGCAAAGCCTATGACCTCTGGGATGTGTAGCTATCAGAGATTAAGCCAAGAAAATCCCAGGTGTGACAATAATAAGATCTGATGAGTTGGGAGAATAAGGAATAGTACAGAACCCAGTATAATCCTACTTTCTCCAAAATTCACAAGTCTAATTTAAATCTTTTGCCTGTAGGGCCAGACCGAAAGCTGTTATAATACCTCAAGACCCACCAGGAATTCTGCCAGGACTTCCAAGATCCCTTCCACTACTTCCACTGATATTTTCAGAATCTCTGCCAGTACTTCTAATAGTATTTGCAGAATCCTTCTCAGGACTTCCAGAATCCCTGACAGTACTTCACATGGCACTCACAGAATCTCTGCCAGTACTTCCGATGGCCAGGGCCGGTGCAAGGATTTTTGCCTACACAGGTGAAAGAGCATTTTTGCGCCCCCCCACTTTTTTTATTTTTATGTATTTTTTTACTTTTTTAAGTTTTTATTTATCTGATTCTCTTTCACTTTTTTATTTGTTATAATTTTTTTTTCTAATTATTTGTTAATTTCTTTATTTTTTTTTCTAAATTATTTTAATTAAATAATTTTTATTATAATTTTTTACTTATTTTTTCATAAATGTTTATTTATTTTATAATTTTTTATCAATTTTTATTTAATTTCTTATTTTTTTCCCTTAACTTTATTGCTATCACACATGAGCTAGCTAACAAGCATCTGTGTGATAGCATTTGGAGGTGACAGGTTCTCTTTATTGAACGTGTCACCTCCAATACAGGACGCCGCGGCCATCTTGCGGCCAGTCGCATTTTTCCACCCCCGCTGGCGCCGTCAAGCAGTTGCTCTCTGCCAGTACTTCTAATGGTGTTTGCAGAAGCCTTCCTAGGACTTCCAGAATCCATGCCAGTACTTTCAACATTTGTATTTATTGTAACATATTAACTTACATCTACTGTCGTACGGGTCATACGGAAGTGTGAGCCAAAAATTGTGTCTGAATAACGAGGCGCAGTTTGTTCAAAATACTCTTTATTGCAGCGGTGGGCTGGTGACCTAATTGTTGCTACCATATTGTTTCTATCTCTTCCTCAGATAATGAAACATGCATTTCATTCATAGCCACATCAAATATGCCATGGCTCTCAGTTCCCCCTGTAAAACAGTAGACATTGCACTAATGGCAGAGTTTAACACTGAATCCTCCGCAAATTTGTTTAGAAATGTGCTGCCGAAGAGAAAGGCCTGGAGCCAAAAAGAATAGGCGAAAGGACTACATGACAGGGTAGACAGGGAATCAGAAAAGAAAGGGTTAAGCTTGATGGGGGGTGTGTGGGTGATGGTCACATACCTTGATTGGCCAGTTTGGTTCAGCCAGGAGGAGTCTTTTAGGGTGGTCCGAGGGGGCGGAGAGTTATCCAGGACAGTCCAGTGTTGGCACACGGCGTGCTCAGTTCCCTCCCTCGCCTGTGAGTTTCTCGTGGTCACTTCTCACTTCTGTGTTTGGATGATGGCGTGGTCTGTTTAGGTACATCTGTCGTTGTGTCATGCCTCCTGTGGTTAGGTATTATGTCGCTCCCGAGCCGGTGAGTTGCGGCTAGGGGCCAGTTGGTTTGCCTTCACAGACCTCAGCCATATTGATAGAAATCCATGTTCAGTAAACTGGTATAACTTAATGTTTTATATTTTATTTTGTTATAAGAAAATTATTATATTGTAATAAACGGCTGCTACAGCCATTTTATATTGCAACCTGGTGTGGTCTCTTATTGGGTATGGGCAGGCAGTTTTGGGGAGTTGCTGTAGCAATTTAGGTGTAGTGCGATAGCCTATGTCTTGCACTGTCATGTTCAGTGAAGCTGCTGTAGTGAACTGAAGCGCTGTAGAACAGCTACTCAGCACTTGGCTAAGGTTGTGCCTGATGAAGGGACCCTGAGTGGCCCCAAAATGTTGCAATGTGATAAGATGTATGTGCATCAATAAAATGATCACTGCTTGAAGATTGAACCATGGTGTGCTGGTGATATACTTTAATATTTGGCTAAGGAAGTGAATGCGACTCGGGACTTCCAGACTCTCTGTAAGTGCTTCCAAAGCCACTCACATAGTTTCTGCCAATACTTCTAATGTTGCTTGCAGAATCCCTGCCAGGATTCCAGAGCTCCCTGAAACGATACTGGACATATCCTCTGACCTAAGGCATACTGGAACGTGCTGGTGCTGGTTCTTTTTTTGTTGTCAGCTATCATACATGGGAAAACAGCTTTACTGCATTGCTGATTGCCTGTTTTGTTGCTGACTGAGACTGACTTGACTTTTCTCTTTCTTGCCGTCTACCCATAACCTTGGCTTGAACCTGACCAGCCTGCAGCTTTCTTACTCGCGGTCCTGGATTGTCCTGACCTACCTTCTGTTGCCTAGCCAGTTGCTGAGATGGTTTGTACTATCCCATCTTCTGCCGCCTTTCCTGTTGCTGATCCTCTGTCTGGATCTGATCATTCTCCAGTTACCCACTAGACTATGGTCTCCACATCATAGCCTACTAGTCCATGCTCAATCCCTGGTTGGGCGACCTGGTACCAGCACACAGGGAAAACCATCTTCACAAACAAGAGCTCTGGTGAAAATCAGCTGTTGCCTACACTGTGTGCCTTAAGTGAGCCCATGTCACTGCCAGGGGCTGTTGCTCTATCAAGGGTCATGTCATAAGACCTCTGCAAAATCCCTCAACAGCCTCTAATTTACCCTGGTCATAATCAGAGGTCATAAATCAGCATTAAGCCAGAGCCTGCTAATAGCTTTCTATCACATACATGGATGGAGACCAAGCTGAGAAAGGGGCTACCCGTGCGCCTGTTGTCCCACACTTCTGGAGTTGGTGACAGGGAATGTAAGGACATTGAGAGGCACAGGCGCCAGTGCTGATGGCAGGACGAGGTTCCTAGAGTTGCTTGAGAGCCTTGGACCAGTGGGCGAGTCAGCAGGACCATGATGACACCAGAACCTCGAAGTACTGAAGGAGATATCTGGAGAGTAACTGCTGAAGGAGATATCTGGAGAGTAACTGCTGAAGGAGATATCTGGAGAGTAACTGCTGAAGAACTGGTTGGGTGAGGTGGCTCAGAGTAGTGGTGGTATAAAGCACCAGGTGGAAGCCAGAAGCGGAGTCAGGTTCGAAGCTGTGGTCACACACGGACATATAGAATCTCGAAGTGCCGAATTATAGGTCACAGAATCACAGAAGCGAGGTCAAGGATCATTAACCAGGGTCATGCACAGGAAAGAAGAGAGTTGAGGTACCAAATCAAATCATAAGGAGGAGGCGAAGCCAACGGTCGCTAGTCGGGTTCACACACAGGAGATCAGATTCACAGGAACAGAATGCAGGGAACACAGGAACTAGCTGATGACCACTCAGCAACATGCTCATGGTTTCTGTCTATTAGTCTGCCCACTAATGAGCGTGCGCCAGTGCCCCCATACGTCATTTGCCAGTGCGCATTCCAGTGTGCGCACATCTATGTGCCAATATGTGTTTGCTAAGGATCTTTAGCATGGGATTTCGCGCAGATATACACGTACGTGTCAGGGACCAGAGCACCTCCGGGTGGCACTGTGGAGCTGGAACCTGATCCTGCAATTCCAATGTTCACCTGCAGGTGTCTCTCAGCAATTAGTCACCACTTGGCGCTGATCTGGGAGGGTATTTAACCTCTTCCTGCAGTGAGGCCTGTGCCACAGTATTGTTGCCATAGCCTGCAGCTGCTGCCTGGATCCTGTTGCCTCCTTGAGCCTTGATGCCTGTCTCTTTCCCTCTGAGGTCGCCTGATCTGCTGCTCCCCTCTTGTTCTGCTGCTCCCCAGGTTATAACTAGCCCTGTTGTCTTCTGTGTGTGATTTTGCATTTAGTTTGGCTATTATATGTTACTTGCGGGTGGTGGTGGGGTTGCCTGTGCTTATGTGATTTTTGGCATGTGTAATAAACAATAGCCCATAAGCATTATTTGGTGTGGTCATGTATTTGGCCCTCCTGTATAGATACCTGCATGTGGTGTGGGTACACCTGTGAGCGGTATCGTGATGGTACGTCTTTGGGCTGGAACCAGTTGGCTGGTGAGTCTCTTCCACTATTGTAAAATAGCCATTAAAACAGTCCAAGAATGGTTTAAAGCAGTGGTTCTCAATCTGTGTAACCCGAGGACCCACATTTGTCCTTGGTCATTAAGTCATGACCCAAATCGCAGTGCACTCGAACGCACGGCATTGTGGTACCAAACATTCCGGTGTGGGCGATTGAACTGTGGGTGGGAGGTGCTTTTAGGGTGCCATTCAAATGAATGGCAATGCAACACCTCCCACAGCAGAATTTGCGTTAGGTGCGATTTTACGTGGTACAGTGTGTTAATTGCACGGGACTGTGAGATTACCACACTGTACTAGTGTGAACGGGCCCTCAAAAACACTGACAATCTCACACACACACTCCCACACTTTTTTTTAGATGCACCCTTTCTCCCTATCTTAGGAGAACTGGAGTGGATCCTCAGCCTGGGGTCCAATGTGGGCTGCTCTGCTGTGATGGAGCCCCATCCATATGTGCATTGCTGGTACAGCTCCCTTGCGTGCCCTGTAGAGGTGCCGGGAGCCAGAATGTTACATCACTCTGGTCCAGGCATCTCTACAGGGCATGTGAGGGAGCTGTAAGCAATGCACGTATGGCTGGAGCTCCCTCGCGGCCATAACGCCCATTGCACCTCAAGCTGACACACAGCACCGGGCAGCATGTTTTAAATGGTAGGTTGGCGTGAAAACTGACAGTGCTGTGCTAGGGGGAGGCTGAAGAGCCTCTCGCCTAGAAAAGTAGAAAGCATGCAGTGACCCACTGAACACAGGGCCGTGACCCACTTTTGGGTCACGACCCACAAGTTGAGAAACAAGGGTTTAAAGCATTAGACATGCTGATCTGCTGTCAGAACCAAATTCTATTCATATTCTATAGATCCTGATATTGTAAACGCACAGTCACAACAAGTGTCTACCCAAATGTATAAGAAAATGACAATCAAGTAGGTACCGAACATGCCTATGCTGTACTGTCCAGAAGACAGATGAGACACATTACATCTCCAAAGCAGAATATAAATAAGATGAATATCACATTTGATTTTTGCCAAATCTTTATTTCACTCTATTTAACCACTTGCTGACCGGGGTGTTTATACCCCCTTCCTGGCCAGGCCATTTTTCAGTATTCAGCGCTGCGGTACTTTGACTGACATTTATTCCGTCATGCAGCGCTGTACTGAAATTAATTTTATACCATTTTTTTTGGGACAGATGGAGCTTTCTTTTGGTGGTATTTAAACACTACTACAGGTTTGTTTTTTTTACTGTATAATAAAAAAAGTACTGATCATTTTGAAAAAAAACCTGTTCTCCCTACGTTATGTTATAAAACCTTTATTACTCAATTTTTTGGTAAAATTTAAGACGGGGTCACGTTGGATAAATAGATGCCAAACATGTCAAGCTTTAAAATTGCGCGCACCTGTTAAATCGCAAAAAAACTGCCATACTCACAATTGACCATAGCTGACGCTTTAAAAGCTTTTACTGCTCATCAGTTTAGTGTTATTAGTGATTGATGGTCCTAGAATTATTGCTCTCATTCTGACGTTCGCGGCGATATGTAACATGTGCGGCGCAATGGATGTAATCAGCGTTTTTGCACGTAGGCGGGCTTGACGCATGTTTGCATGTGGGGGCGGGGGACTTTAATTTTTTTTATTGCTTTGATATGTGATTTTTTTATTTCAATTTGTAACAAATGTTTTAAAACCTTCTTTTTTTTTTTCCCCACTGAACTTTATTGTTATCACATAGGGAGCAAGCAAGCTCCCTATGTGATAGCCAATTTGCAGTGACAGGTCCTCTTTATGGAGACATCAGGGGTCTTAAGACCCCTAATGTCACCTAGGGACTCCCAGAGAAGCTGATGAAGCAGAGACCAGCTTCTCTCCGGTTTCTGTACCGGAGAGTGACACTGAATGCAGGCAGTGATGTAATACACATCACTGCCTGCATTCAGAAGAAGGGGGGGGGGGGTCGGCTAAGGGGCTTCTGCAAACTCTTCCCCCAGACCCAGGTCCGTACTGAGGAATGGACCTTCTGTTATGGGGCTGGAGGAAGTCTGCTGATGTCACTCCAAGTACCGTGACATCAGCGCACTGGTGCTCGATTGATATTAGAGATGCACCGATATAGATACTGATTGGTGCTGATACTGAGCACTCATACTCATCCAAATGTTTCGATACCAGAACTTCTGACCGGCCACGAGGTAGCATGGAGCCGGCTCCCGGGCTTTGCGATTGGCTAGGTAGCAGGCATTACGTTGCCTAGCGACACTGCAAGGCAGCCTGGCGTCATGACCCGCCGCCTGATCAGTCAGGAAGCCAGGCTGCCTCACAGTGTCGCGAGGGAGCGTGAAGCCAGTGTGCTTTCGATAGAACACCGGCTTCCCAGGCAAACAGGAAGCCAGGCGGTGGGTCATGACCCACCGCCCGGCTTCCTGACTAGCCGGGAAGCCAGGCCCACGCTACCTCGGGATGCTGGAATTGCCACTCGGTATCGGATAAAAAAAATATTGGTACTCGATACCAAAAAACTGGTATCTGTGCATCCCAAAATGCAAATCAAATGCGTCTGTTTGTTTATTAATGCAGCAAATCACATTCAATGCAATGTTTCGGGGTCATGCTGGATCCCCTTCCTCAGGCAGGACATATTCTCTCCATACACAGATGCCTTCCAATGGGGACACCTGTTTCGGTTGCAACTCTGTAAGAGGGAATTCCTTGACTTTGTAAAGATTTCCACTCACCTTCTGTTGTGTCTCTGGGACAGGAAATCTCCCTAATAGCATGCCAAAAAAGTCCAAAATTAAAAAGAGGCTTTCAATAGGCAAAACACACCAACCAACCCGCACTAACCGTCACTTCTGAAAAGTTCAATGGTGACAGGTTCTCTTTATTCCCTCCCCAACACTACAGTCACTGACCGTAACGTTGTGATTGGTTACTATGGGCAACACAGGCACCTCCCTTCGGAATTCTTTGCCTTCCCGCAGTGGGCGTGCGCAGGCCTTAGTACGCGCTCCCACCGCACCTCGGCGCGTTCCGGACGGTACCTCAGACACTGCAAGTGCGCGCGCTCCCTCCTGGCAGCATTAGGAGGCGTGGTTTACCGCGCAGCGGGAGGGTTCGTCGATGCGGAGAGGCGTGGCTTTCGGAGCAGAGCGCCCTCCCGCCGGCCAATGGACGTTGCGGATTGATGGTGACGTCAGGCAGAGCGGCCGGAGTATTTATAGATCGTATTTAAAGAGCCCCTGGGAGTCTCCGGAGCGGCCTGAGTGCGGCCTGCAGGGGAGAGATATGCAACTGTGACCAGCCGGACCGCAGAGCTACACGGTAAGTTCCGGCCTGGGGAGGCTTATAAGGGCCTATGGAGAGTGTGGGGTTACTGGAGGCCCCAATACTCCAGTGTGAGGAGCCGTTCCGGGAACAGGAGGCGCCCCTGTGTGACTGCAGGATGTACCAGGAGGCAGCTGTGTGTCCCCTGCATAATATGGAGTCCGATCAAGGGGAAGGTGGGGGTCTTACTGGTATTTGAACGCTATTATGGGGGGGTCGTGTGGGGCCATATCTGGGGTGACAGTCTGGGTAAGGAGTGGTGAGGGTGTAGATGCTGAGTTCAGAGGGTTCCTTACAGTCTGTACTTGTTGTGAATCACTGGCGCCCCTACTATCCACAAGTTACCTGGATTTCTCTTTCGATCGTCCAGCTCTGCCTGATGGAGGGGGTGGGCTGTTCCCGGAGGATCCCTGGCAGGCTTCTGGGGCTGCGCTGGAAGGGGCCTTCTAGGAGTGTGACCCCCTGGGGGCCCAGTGATTCATGGCATACATGGCAGTACCTGTGGTTTATGTAGAAAAGGAGGGGGGGGGGGTCGTAATGCTTTTTTTTTGGAGGATTTCCCCATCAGCCTGCTCATCTTGCCCTATAAAGGGCCTCCTATAAGTGAAGTGTTGGAAGGGAGACTGGTACTGCTATTCTGGAAAACCCCAACAGCCAGCTGCTCTTTACTTTATGGAGGTCCTCTGAAGCCACAGTGTGGACCTGATGGTGGGTAAAGTTGATGGTGGAGGGAGCAGATGATGGGGCCACTGCGGCTAGCTGTTGATGGTGGAGGGGGCAGATGATGGGTCCGCTGCGGCTAGCTGTTGATGGTGCAGGGGGCAGATGATGGGGGGGGGGGTTTTAATCACCCAGCAGATTGAGGGGGTAGAGATGCTACTTGCCTGGGAGTATGGGGTGGTATCCTTCTCGCCTGGTAAAAAGTACCTAATCTGTGATTAATCCAAGTTAGTGCATGTTGATGGGCCTGATGGAAGCTCACCTAACATGCATGTAAAAACACGTCAAGTGCTGCAACACATATTAAAGCACACTTGGGATTGAGTGGTGTATACCCAGTGTGCTGTGTAATATGATGGGGCCCTCTGGTGAGCTCACATCTGCTCAGACAATCGTGTGCCCGCTCTACATTGGACGGGTTTCTGGATGTGCCATGTGAGGAAGCGGGTTAGCCATTGTTATATGGCAAGGACTGGCACCCAGGGTTTTCAAGACCTGGGTTAAATGGAAGTTGATCAGACAAGTTTGAACACGTACAATCAAAATTTTGACACCGCCCCCTCATGAGTGTCTTGTACCTCCTTTCAGCTAAACTTGTGCATGATGGACCACCATGACAAAACTGTGTCCACCATTACGCTCCCTGTGTAGGTGGGGCTTGGGTGGACTTAGGCCTGGTTCACACCTAGGCGTATTGCATATGCGCGTCTGTCGCGCGTTTTTTTACCGCGGTTTGTGGTAAAAAAATTGCGTGACAAACGCGCGTTTCCGAGGGCTACTTGGCTGTATCCCAATGGAAACGCGCAACAAAAACGGCCCAAAGTAGTACCTGTACCTTTTCAGGTGTGGGCCGTTTTGTATTGCGTTAGGGACGGGCTGAAATACGGCAAGGTGTGAACCAGACCCATTGAATACAATGGGATTTAGATGTTTGAGCGTTCGTCGAGCGAAGAACGCGCTACAAAACGTTCAGGTGTGAACCAGGCCTTAAAGTGACCAAGCCACAGAAACCTATCTTCTATCAACATCCTTGGGGTGCCGGTTCCTGTTCCCTTCCAGCTGATTCACTTGCATACAGAACTCAAGCCATGTGCACTGTGATAAATGTTATTTATACCTTTTTAAGTAGATAACAATTTTATTTCAATTTTCTTTTTTTTTTAAATCTTTTCCTTGGCGGGGGTGTGTGTGTGTGGGGCTAGCTTTTGGAGATCATTTAATCTACCAGATTGGAGTGCTACACTAACGTTGAGGAAATGATACGTTTATTCCCATGCCGCGCGGTTTTATCATTCATCTAGTTCGTCCCAGCGTGTGTGACGTTCCCGAGGGTCAGAGTTCAGCGATGATAAGCTTCGCTCAAAGTTTTGGAATTGGAAATTGTCTATAATGACCCAAAGTAACTGGTTATCTTCAGACCTGGATTGGAAATAGTGGACAGTTTCAGAGTCTGATTTTTCACTTGTTTTTTTAGCAATACTGGTACCAGTGCTGCAGTATTTCACTGCGGTCACTAGTCAGAAAGGGGGTATTTACCTAATAGCATTCAGGAACCAGTCAGTCTGTTGTAAGATCTAGAAGAAGTTTCTTAGTTGCCAGGGGAGGCTTCAATACAAAGTTTGCTACAAACTTCCAGCTTTGGTGTTTGACATGTTGGCTGCCCGATTTCTGAAGCTTGTCTTCTCCTGCATTAGGTTATCAGACATGAAACCTGAATAATTGGCAAAAAAAAGGGGGAAGTTTGAGGTCTGAAGATTAGAAATTTGTTCTGTTCAAGGCGTTCAAAGAGAACTTTAAGCAATATAACGGTGGCATTTTGTCGTTTTAATATTGGCAGTTCTCGTTTGGGTCTGCAGCCATGACTTTGTAAAGTGAGAAATTCTAATGACTCCCTTGCAGCCAGGGTAGGTTTGGTCTTTATACAGCGCCCCCCCAGCCCTGTCCTTGCGTTTTACTGTGCTACTTGCCTGGTATGCTATGTACCTAGAGGTATGCTGACTCTACAGTGTTTTCTTACTAAAGCAGGCCATACACCTATAGATTATCTGCAGACTTTCTATGGTCAGATGGAAAAAGTGCAACAGATTCCTCCATCTACTCTACACTGTGTGGATGGAGGAATCTCCCACCAGGCCAATTTTCCGTATCTTGCTAGCCAGCCCCGCTGGCTCTCAAAATACCTGAACAATCTGATTGGCTGCCGGCATTGTTCAGGTGTTTTGAGAGCCAGCGGGGCTGGCTAGCAAGATACGGAAAATTGGCCTGGTGGGAGATTCCTCCATCCACACAGTGTAGAGTAGATGGAGGAATGTGTTGCACTTTTTCCATCTGACCATAGAAAATCTAGATAATCTATAGGTGTATGGCCAGCTTCAGGCTGAGCCTTCCACTTGCCTTTTGATTTGAAAAGATTTCAGCAAGTTTGCTACATCTCCATATTTCTCAATGAAACTAGGTTTTGCCCATAATGAGCCGCCTCTTGTAGTTGTAGACAGTTCTGAGGATTAGCTGTTGCCGAAAGGCTCACTTTAGCACAAGTTGTTTCCAGTATCTGTGATGTATGCTTCCCGCATACGTAGGCCATGCGTAGGTCTCACTCTTTCCATTCTGTAGAAAGTATGATGTGAGCCCGTGGAACAGGTTACCACACCCCGTGCACCTGTCTGGCATTGCTCTGTATTCAGCTGGAGGTGCAGGTGTCTCGTCCAGTAGCGACCCAGGCTCTGTTACCCTTCTCTTCCGTCTGCTGCAACTTACTGGCAATCCAACCTAATATTTATGGACCACTAATAGGCTTGTATTTTGCATAGCAATGCTACGTAGGTCAGTATTGAGGGAGCAGCATTTAAAGAAATCAAATTCAGACTTCTGCACCCTCCCAGCAGAAGGAGGGCTAGAAACCACAGGAAGCAATATTAGTCATGTGCCCTAAATGCTACATGATTTGTTGACATTTTGGCTTACAGGAGTGTGGGGTGAAATAAATTGTTTTCCCCCCCCGCCTTCCATGATAAATGGCCCACCTAAATCGGGCAACGCAAGGCTCACAAATGATAGGAACATGCAGTCATATGTACCACCTTGGTATTTGGGCTAGCAGGATCAATGCCACAGAACTGTTGGTTGAGGTTTTCACACCAGTGGCAAGCTCCACCATGTTATCCAGACTAGTATGTGTGCAGGGTTGGTGAGCCTGGCTGGTTTGGATAGGTGCTATAGAGCAGGGGTGCCCATAAGGCCTGGTTCACACTTGGGCGTTTTACAGCGCGTTCCTACGCTCTGTAAAACGCTCAACATGTGAAAACCAATGATTGCCTATGGGCATAGTTCCCACCTGGGTGTTTTACAGCGTGTAGGAATGCGCTGCATAACGCCCAACGAAGTACAGTAGCTTCTTTGGGGCGTATTTGCCGCGCGTATCCATTGGGATACAGCCAGGTAGCCCTCGGAAACATGCATTTGTCGCGTGTTTTTTTTTTACCACAAATTGCTGTAAAAACGCGCGGCAAACGTGCATATTCCGTACGCCCAGGTGTAAACCCAGCCTTAGGTAGATTGTGATCTACCAATAGCTCTCAAAGCTGTGCACACATGAATACCTATTAGTCTGAGTCTGCTGAGCCAAGCTCCCTGACACCTTTCTGGTGGGTACTGGTGGTTGAAGTGCTATGTATTACTTCAAAGAATATTAGTTTACACAGCCTGCTGCAAAATACAGCCAGGAGAGCGAGCGAGGGTTTTCTTTTTTTTTTTGCTGGTAGATCTTAACACAAAAAATTGTGTGCACCCCAGCTATAGAGGGTTACTTTGTTTCTCACAGAGTCTGGAAGACATCTAGGCAATGTCAGACCCTCACCAGAATCTCCTGCTTCTCCAGTATCGGGAGGGACAACCATCCTCTGGCTTATGTGAACCTAGAGACACCCCTCTACCTAGAAGTCTGCAGGCAGGTCAGGGCAGGACCGGCCAAATCCCAGGAGCAAGGTAGCCAATGCTCCTTAGAAATGACAGCTGGCTTCTGTAACTTGAGGTTTTGTCAATGGAGCTGGGGCTCCAAAAAAAGCCATCCTGCTGGCTCCTGAATTCCATATTTTTGTCAACCTCCCCTCTCAGTTCAGGGGGGCAGGATTCTGGAGATGACGCGCCAAGGGTATTGTGTGCTTCCTGCCGGCATCTTTAAGCTTGTTGAAATGTATGCAGGACACACAGCCTAATCCAGACTAATGACCTGTACTCATGGACCAGGTACCAGTATGCGGCCTGCTGGACCATGTGATGCTCTAATCCAGGCCTCTCCACACTGTTCCTGTGCACATTTGTTGCCCACCAAGCCCCTCCACCCCCCTAGCTCTTTCACACTGTCGTGCACTTTCATTGCATGGACAGAGGAATACACCTACTTATGGGTAGCTGCTGAAGTTCCGAGGCTGCAGAACTCCATTCGATAATAAAGGAGGAGCTCGGAATTGGATGGTACAGCAGATGAGTAACTGTAAACTGCTTCCTGAAAATGTGCTGTTTTGTTAATGTTTGTTTTCTGTTCAGCGGCCCGAAGATTTCCATTCACCACCTCCGCACCCTGCCGTACCGTAAGGCACGTGTTCTGTGGAAATTGTAGCTGTTTATACTGTGATCTCTTATCGTGTTGAGTAATCGCGGCAGACCAGCCTACACTGGTCTCTGTATACATTGTGGTCGTGTGACACCATGTAAATGACTCTCTGCATTCCTCTGAGCTGCACGCAGTACACTACAATGTTTCTTGTGTATTGTTTGTTGGGAGATCCTGGAGGAGGAAAGTTATGCAGACTTGATACTTTTGTTATGCAGAGTTTGGATTGACTGTCGCTCTGTTCAGCGGTGTCCTGTGGTTAAAAAAACTTTTACTTGTTTTTAATATGCTAAAGTAACATGAAGTGTAACTATTTTACATTAAAGGGACACCAAACTCAGGATCTTAAACCATAGAAGTACCTTTTTAGAGGAGAATTCTGAGGCGAGTGATTTTCACTCAGCCTCATAATCTGAGCCGGCCTGTGACAATGAAACTGTCAAAGATCGGCTCAGTAGGTCGGGAAGTGAGCGAACGCATACAGTCGCTTGCTCACTTCATCTATCCCTGCAGATCCATGACTGTCACTCATGGCTCCCTGCAGGGATTCCCCCCTGCCCCGTGTGCGATCCTCCAGTGCTGACTGGCGAAACGGGCGGGAAAGGAGGTGGGCACAGCTGGCTCTGACCCCGGATGGGCAGAGCCATCTGTCAATCCCACGGCTGGGTGGATACAGACAGTATTGTCGGGATCTGTCCCGGCTGCGGCGTCTCAGTATACCGTGAGCTACAGCTATATACTGAGCTTTGGGTCACGGGAGAACGCTAGTTTGTTCTCTCGTGACCCTTAGGAGAACTATGGGGGAAAAGTCCTGACCCCATAGTTCTCTTAACTATGAACAAAAATGTCTCTTATTTGTGTATCACTCGGCTGTTGAGCCTCAAATCATCTCTGAATTGGTGCTGACACTGTCCTTCCTTCTGGAGGGTGGCTACTTTTTGTTCCCCATGGTCCCTGTGTGTTGTGAAGTAGTCACCGCTCCAAGCTCACTCCCGGGATGGACTACAATCTTACTACAAATTTAGTAAACTAAACATGAAATTGTAGTCCATCAAAGGAGTGAGCTTGGAGCGGTGACTACTTTACAACACACAGGGACCATGGGGAACAGAAAGTAGCCCCCCTCCAGAAGGAAGGACAGTGTCAGCACCAATTCAGAGATTATTTGAGGATCTACAGCCGAATGATACACAAATAAGAGACATTTTTGTTCATAGTTAAGGCACTTGAATACATTTTTAAGATTCGAACTCCTTTTTTTTGTTTTTTGTTTTTTTTTGTTCCACGATTTCGGTCGTGAAACGAATTAAACTGTGATCAGACCGCGATCTTGACAAGAGGAAGCCACGACCGGTGTCAGAGCAGGGAAGATGGCTGCGCTTGTGTGCTGTCACCCGATGCGAACAGAAGCAAAACTTTGCCAAACTTCCTGTTCGCGAACCAAATTGTTTTTGAACTGAGGTACCACTGTATTAAACATTTGAGGGGTTTTATCTACTAGCAAGCAGTAGATCTATGCAGAAAGGTACAAACTTGCCTGTGTCACCGCCACGCACTCCTGTCCAAAGTTCTGAAGATTTTCAGGCGGCCGCGAAGGATCATGGAGTGGGCGCATGCGCAGTAGAGATCTTCAGCCGGGAGAACAGGAGACACGGTTTAAGTCAATGTGTGCCCCTGCACAGACTCTATGGGACAGGAAGACACAGCAGTCAGCGCTGGATCAGACACCAGCACCAGCAGTGGAGGGACTCCTGAAAACTACCGGAAAGAAGATGATCGGATCAAGAGACCTCATTTTAAGGCAAGTCCTTACACCAGCATAAGGGGGATTTGTTTCTGTACGCGTGCACGCTCATGGCTGTGGGCATTGACTTTTACTGTAACCCTCCTCTCCCTGCCGGTGATATCTACTGCGAATGCACCCGCACACCTCCTCCTGCACGGCCATTCAGGAAGCTGGATTTTACAGGTTAGTATTTTTTTTTAACACCATTTTGTTCATACATCTACTGCGTGCTATATCTAAAACCAAGACTTTAATACCACTTTAAGCACCAGTTCATTTTCACCTATTGTATGCGTGTTGGAGACCTAGTCCAAATGACGCACATATACACGTGCATGCCACAATGCATATAAATAAGCGTGGCCTAGTTTTAAGATTTTGATCTGTCGAGTGAAACCTTCTGTAAATACTTTTTCTTCCACAAGTCACATCTTTGTATTCGGAGGCTTACAATTTTCGAGCTCCACATTTTTAAAGGCTGGTTGCACAGGGAACAAATATGGATCCTATAATTATGTGTTGCTATATCTAGCACTGAGACCGGTCGTACGGAGTAAAATAAGCTTGGGCCTCTTATGTCAGTTTGCCAAGCTCCCCTCCCATAGGCTTGTGACAGGGCAAGCACACAATTGCTTAACAGACCTATACCAAAAAGGATTCATGAGTTCACAGCTATATGTATACTCAGCCTGCACTGTGCTAAAGAAGCTTAAAGTCCCTGTGAGCTTCAATGTTGTAAATCTGCATCTGCCGGCATTCGGCTACATGAACTGAGGTTACGAGGTGTTTGCCGGGTAGAACGTCCTGCAGAGTAGACATCGGAGGGACTATTCGGGCTTAGCCACTGATTAGGCTGCTCTCTGTGGTCATTTGAGGTCGGTTCTCGTAGATCCTCCTGAAAAGGTCATGTGATTGGATGACAGCCAATTACTTTTTGTTATAGCTATTGCATCAACTGTTATTTATATTATACATGTTTGTTGATGGAGGTTTGTTTGGGTTCATAATTAAAGCCTTAGTAATGATCGGAGTTTTCTGAGCCAATGTCCCAAATCCCAGGAGTTGTTTTGCTCTGTAGACACCTGTAAACGCACTTGGATGTTGTAGGCAGACAGAAGGAGCTGCTGTAAATCATCAGCTATGGGCAGGCTGGGAGGCAGGGCTGTCGGTGATCACAGGCAGATAATGGTAATGGTCCTGTAGTCTACATCAGGAAGCATGCACATTGACCCGACAATGCTACTACAGGAATAGTACCCTGTGTTTTCATGTCCAAACAGGAAGGTGTGGGGGGGATTGGCAGGGGGTCGTAACCCCCCCCCCCCCCCACAGCAGGGGGACTGTCCCTGAACTGCAAGGGTTAAGCGATTGTTTCTGCCTAGGTGCTAAAAAGCTACTCTCCCAATCCATGCAGCTGGCTTGCTCTTAGACTGGTCCTTGGAGCCTCTCTCCCCCTCTGCTGCCGCAATCTGAGGTCCCTGAGTCATCACACCCTATACAGTGTTTAGGATGTGAGGATGCCGGGGGACATACCATTGCTGCAGTGAAGGGGGAGAGACTCCAGAGGGAACAAAATGCTAAATTGAACAGGCTGCATGGGATGTCTGTACTATCTCAGGCAACTGTTGTATCATTGGCAAAAAAACAACTATGACGATGGGATAATGGTGGTTGACATGTATAGTAAGAGCTGTATGATGCTAATCGGTAAATGCTCATTTCTTGTCTTTTGCGTTTTCAGTTTGTGTGGAGCTGCTCTTAAATCAGTTGTGAACTTGTAAAAATGTAAATGTTATGCTTAGGGCTGCAACAACTAATCGACATAATCGATTATAATCGATTATTGAAAAAGTTGTCAACCTCACGCTCGCCGCTGCCAGACCCGCTTGCATCCGCGCTCCACACGCCGCACCTCCTCCCCGCCTCACATTTCCTGCCCATCCACATCAACGATCGGCACAGGGACGCGGGGAGATGTAGTAAGGAGGAGCAGGTGTGGGGGGATGACAGCTGCTGATAGACAGGTCCGATCTCAGAAGCAAGTTGCTGGAAGACTGCTCAGGTAAGCCTGCACTTTCCCACACATGGTGCTCTATAATGTATTGCTGGGATTTGTATTTCTCTATAGCTGATGGTACATTGTGCTGTATATTATACATAGGAATACAAATCCCAGCAATACAGTGTATAATGTATGTATAATGTATTGCTGGGATTTTGTTGTACTCCTCTATAGCTGGTGATATTCTGCATTGCGCTGTATAGAGGACTACAAGTCCCAGCAATAATACATTATACAGCGCAATGCAGAATACCACCAGCTGTAGAAGAGTACAACAAATCCCAGCAATAATACATTATAAAGTGGTACAGTGCTAAATACCACCAGCTATAGAGGACTACAAAACCCAGCAATAGTACATTATACAGCGCAATGCAGAATACCGCCAGCTATAATGTACTATTGCTGGGATTTGTTGTATTCCTCTATAGCTGGCGGTATTCTGCTTTGTGCTGTATAATGTGCTTTTGCTGGGTTTTGTAGTCCTCTATAGCCGTTGCCATTCTGCATGCATTGCTGTATAATTTTACACTTTCCATTTCACTATATTGCACACCACACTATCTTTTTTTCTTTTTTACTTCCACCGCTCCAAGCTTGCTCCTGTGATGGACTACAACCTCAATACAAACTAGTAGTCCCATCACTGGAGCCATTTTTTAAACTTTATTTTATAGTTTATCCGATTAACCGATTAATCGAACCTAATAATCGGCTAACCGATTTTGAAAATAATCGTTAGCTGCAGCTCTAGTTATGCTTGGATTTTTTATGAAATAAACTTAATGGATTTTTGTCCCAATTTAGGTTTTTTTTTTTAGTCCAAATAAAGTTTTATTCTTTTCAAACAAGTGAAAAAATATATAACATACATAGCACATGTTCAGGGTACATACAGGTATACAGGTAAGTTGGTCCGCAGGACCCAATACACTCAAATGACTCCTTTACATGGGGGGTATCTTCGAGCCATAGTAACCAATGATGAGCTTAGAGCGATAAAAAGCATATGATCATCTGCCACTGTGTTGTGCCGTGTGGCTCCGTATACCTCATTAAACGTGGAGGGGAGGGGGGGGAAGACAGATCATTGGACGCAAGACAGGACAACACAATACAAATACAGACAGTGTTATGGTACGAGGACGCCCAGGTTGCTCGTGAAGGCGGGTGGAGACCTCAAGTAGGTTCCTGAGACATATCCCGGTCTACGACATACGATGTCAACAGAGAGTAGTGATAAAACTAGTCCCGACTATGGTGCTGAGGTCAACAAGGCAGGGAAAGCAACTGAGTCTTGAAAGCAAATCCATGGCAACCACAAGTTTCGGAAGGATTTGTTGCGGTCTGCGTCTATAGCCACCATTTCTTCCATACGCATAGTATCGTTAATGCAAGTCAGCCACATTGTTCAATTTAGGTTTTTTTTTTTTTGTGGGCGTCTTTGGAGCTAAAAGTCCTCCAGAGGTCAGGCATGGCAAAGCTTTGTAGTTGGTCTATAAACCTGAACAATGAGTGTCTGTTTGTTCCTATTTGGTCTGTTAGGTTTACCATTAAAAGACTTTTGTTTGGCTACCCCTGATCTAGATGATGGCAAACTCCGGCCCTCCAGCTGTGGTAAAACCACAAATCCCATGATGCATCTCTCTCCAGGAGTCGTGGATGTGAGAATCTTGCAATGGGATATGTAGTTCCACCACAGCTGGAGTTCAGCTACCCCTGATCTAGATGATCTTGTGGGTGGCGATCTGCCTGAGATGCACTCTTAGTTGATATTATTCAAAGAAACTTATTACACACTCCTTTCCTAGTGTGACAATGCTGCTTCTCCAGATACTGTACATTGAGTGTTTGTCACTTGCAGAATCGCGCCAGGTACAAAAAGATACAAAATCTAATGAAGTCACCACATCAAAGGACTGGTAAGCTGCAATAGGACCCCTTTGTTCTTGTGAGGCAATGCTAAACAGGAGCAATGAGACTTGTATTCAAATACTGCAGCTGGGTTCATCTATTCACCATAGCACTGCAACCGAATAGAACCTTCCCCGTCCTTCAATTGAGGGTGTCTTTGCAGTGAAATGTGTCTTGTCGCCAGTGTAAAGCTGGTCATACACTGCTTAGATTTTCAAAAGATCTTTTGTATAAAGTTTGTTCAGAAATCTACTAGTGTATGGCCTAGTCTCATTTGGCTGCCCAGGTTTGCAAAAAATAAATCCCAGACTTTGCTAACTGAGGGCGTAAGGCAAAATGGTCTGGTTTTGGGTTTTTTATGTGTACCCTTGCATGTGTCATGCATACTCAGGAGCTGGGAGACAGCATATGATACTGGCATGAGATCAGGCAGTTGCTTCACAGCTAATTGAAGCGCTTCCCAAATCTGGCTCTTTACTGCAGTCATGCTCCAGAGTAAGCCGTGTATTTTTAGTACTTTGCTCTCCTGGGAGGTATTGGGAAGGTACAGTGGCACTTATTTAAAAATTGTTTTCTTTGAATAGCCCTTTTAATTTTGGCTCACCATACATGTTGCAGTCTGACCAAACAATCTTTGTACGATCCACTTTTGGGTTTACCGAACGGTATATAACGATGACCTACCTGATGATGGATTATGCAGTTAGATTGGAATGTCTGCGAGTTCAAAAGCCTACACGGTTACAACTTACAAAACCACCCATGCAGCTTTTTAATGAGTTCCTGCATTTGTCACATAATTGGTGTAACCTGTAAAACAAGTGACTGCTCACGTGCTGCGATGTGACGATTAATCACCTCTCTGAGACTCTGCTGTCCCGTTTACAGGCTGAAGTCAGGTGGAACGAGACTCACAAAGTGACATCTTTCTCAGGAGTTCAGGTTAATTTATACTTAACACTAAGACTCTTCCAGTCTGAGGTCAGAGGAGAACCTTGAAATCTGACCCAGTCAGGGCACTTCAACCCAACGAGGGAGTTGTTTGTTGTTCTCATGGCTGGCCGTTATTGACTTGGTTTCTTTAGACCATTCTCTTGTGGCTGAGAGTCAAACAATAGTCACCTGATAATGACAAAGTGAAACCATATTCAGGAATTCTTTTGTCGTCCCATTTACGTCATGGCTGGACATATACGAAGCAGACTTGTGTGCCGTCAAAAAATGTGTTCCGTTTCGGAATATCCGTTATTTTGTAATTCGTATCCGAAACTCAATTCCGATTCGTACGAAATACGAATTTTCGTTAGTTTCGGCACGTTTTCGTAACTTTACGAACATTCGTTATGAAGTTAAAAAGCAAAAATACCTTTTTGTTAATATTGGAGTCGATGTGATAGTTTTTGTATCAGGATTCCGTATCCGAATTTCGGATAAAAAAAAACCTACCATCAACTCCAATATAAATGTACTTTGCTTTTTAACTTCAATATAAAGAATGTTTGTAACGGAACGTCAACGGAATTTCATATTTCCTGCCTGTATTGTAATACAACTCTCAGCAGCAGAAGAGAAAACCTCTCTGGTCAACCAACACGAAATACGAATTCCGTATCCGAATTTCGGATAAAAAAAAACTACCATCAACTCCAATATAAATGTACTTTGCTTTTTAACTTCAATATAACAAATGTTCGTAACGGAACGAAATTCCGTCATGGAATTTCGTATTTCCTGCCTGTATTGTAATGCTACACTCAGCAGCAGCGGATCCGTATTTCGGATTTTTTAAAAAATCTTGTCATGTTGTTCAACCTCATTTACAGGGGTAATATTAGTTCCTGTTTCAAAGAAATTCGAATCAGAAATTCGTTAACGGAATTTCGTATTTCGGATATAATTCGGAAACTGCAATTCGGATTTCGGATGCTTCCGAATTTCAGGAAAATTCATACGAATTTCGATTCGAAACAAATCGCACATGTCTAATACGAAGAGCCAAATCAGCTCCCATTGTTATTTCAGGACAGGTCGTATTGGCTGATTTTGGTAAATTTTTGGCCGCAACTCTCGTTTTAATGCACGACACAGGGGACGGGTTCAGCTCCCTATACTTGCTGTGCTGTCTCCCATTAAACTCTGGGCCTAACGCAGATGACTATAAAGCTTAAGAGATAAATTACCTGGGGGGGAAATGGCTGAATTAGTTTGGCCTTTAATATGAACTTGTTTTTTTTTTTAAAGTTCAGGTCCCATCTGAGGCACAATGCCCCTTGACTAAGAAGGTTGGATAGAGAGCTCCACAGATGTATAATGTACGTCTTACTTCAGCTTTTTATATCCAAGCTGTAAGGGAAGCAGCAAAGCCAAGCATGACGTAAAGATTGGACCCTGGGCTGGACCAATCCCAGGAGCCGGGTCACAAATGATCCTTCAAGATTACAGCTGGTGCCTAACTTTTGAGGTCTCCTTGTTGTCAATGGAGCTGGCTCCACCAAATAACTCTGCATGCTCCTGGATTGGACAGGCTGGGGGTCCATCCATTGTTCCCTAAAGAGGGGTCTGTTAGACTTCTCTAGAGAAGTTGGAAGGGTAATAGTTCTTCCCCAGTATGTATTGTTGCCATGACCATGTTACAATTCTTCATGTGGATACCTTTTATGGCTAGAACCCTGACAAGGGACAGAAATAGAGAATTTCAAGACCTTCACATCTGTTCTCTCAGGTCTCATTTTTTACATGTTCAAACAAACAGAAAATGTGTTACTTATAAATATACAAATAAATCACATCAATGTTTGAAACTGTGCTATGTTGTGCCCTTCTGTGTATTTTTAGTGTCTTTATATGGTTTTTCTAGCTCTAATCACCCCCTAGTACACTTCCAGGCTGCAATTATACAGGGAGTTGTGGGTGATAGCTTGATCCTCTGCTATAGATTCACCTCTGTCTGTCCAGGTGGGAGGTTTATTTACCATGAGGGAGTGAGACTGCCTCATACAATATTCCCCAGGGCTGCATTGCCACTTGAGTAGGTATTAATAGAACCCCTCCCTCTTCCTGTTTGCCTGTCCTGAAATAACAGCAACATTTTCATTTTTTCTTCTAGATTTTTTGTGAAAAATGACGGAATATAAGCTAGTGGTGGTCGGCGCTGGAGGCGTTGGGAAGAGCGCTCTGACAATACAACTAATACAGAACCATTTTGTTGATGAATATGATCCTACTATAGAGGTGAGTTGGGTACTCGTAACATGAAGGTGCAGTCCGAACCCAAACCTGGTCTTCAAGCTGTCTTATGTTCAGTATATTAGAAACAATATTTCTTACCCAAGAACAGCAGACTGGAGTCTGTAGGAATCAATATCCCTTTATATGGAGCTCAATGTCTCCCAACTTGTAGAATTTCAATGTGAAAAGATCCCCTAACCCCAGATCTGGGTAAAGATCTGTAATATAACATTTTACAATAGTCACATGCAAAATAAAATCCAAGGAAGTGAAAAAGGTCTTCTGTTTTTGTAATTATTTAAACACTAGCAAATCAGTTAACCATATTTCTCCACTCTGAGAAGAAAAAAAATGGATGCCAGAAGTTGTGATGTCAAATACATTGCTAATTGGTAAAAAGTTGCTATTTTGAAGTTTCCCCACCCCGGAGAAGGTCCTCTCCAGTAAACCTCTACCATGCAGAGCTCAGTCCTAAAGCTGCAAAATCTTCAGGCAGTATACATAGATACTTGCTTTTCCCGATTGGCTTGGTTGAAAACTTAGCAGGAAAATGGCCCTTATGGAAGGGGGACAAACCTTTAAAACACAACTTTGCATAAATTTAGAGAAATTGAAAACAAGATGAACTGTGGCCAAAAGTCCACACCCCTAACCATCACACTTGGATGAGTTTGTTGGACATCCCATTCCAAAATCATGGACACTAATGTAAACCATGGCCACTAATATATGGGGTTGAGGCCACTCAAGTACCTTCACACCAAAACTGGTCAAACCATGTCTCAATGGAGCTGGCTTTGTACACGGGCAGTCATGCTGGAACAGAAAAGTACCTTCCATACTTGTACCACAAGGTTAGACGTGGACAATTTTCTAAAGTCTTTGCATGCTGTAGTACCTATAAACAGTAACCCCCACCATTTCTTGATTGGCATTTAGGTTAATAGAGATGCAGCAGCCATTTTGCCCTTGGCGGACAGATTGTAAGCTCTGCTGGTACAAAGGACAGCTTGATGCTTTCTGTCCAGTGCTGATCCAAGCTCTAACCTCTTTCCTCAATCTCACCTGTGTTCTTTTGCAGGACTCGTATAGGAAACAAGTGGTCATCGATGGCGAGACCTGCCTACTGGACATCCTGGACACCGCAGGTCAAGAGGAGTATAGTGCAATGAGAGACCAGTATATGCGGACGGGGGAGGGATTCCTCTGCGTCTTTGCCATTAATAACACTAAATCCTTTGAGGACATTCACCATTATAGGTACATTGTGCTGATGTAGATTTGTATAAGGCAATGAAAAATCACCTGCGAAAGGCTTTTTTTTTTTTTTTCTTTTTCCTTTTAAACTTTCCTGTTCGCCATTCATTTCTCTGATCTTCACTCTCTTGCAGAGCAATGGCTTCACATCCAAGTGAGTCTAATGCCTTGTCCTCCTGCCTCATGCTGTGGCTCCATCCACTGGCTCCTACAGCCTTTTGTGAGCCGTGGAGGCTGCAGGTATCAGGCACTCCTGGAAGTGTCAATATGTGAAGGTTCTTCTAACCGCTTGTGAACAGAACAAATGCTCAGATACCTTTTGATACCAGAACTTCCAGTCAGACTTCCTCTGACCGGCAATGCCACAAGGAAACATGAGCCTGATTGGCTGCGAAGCCGGCTCGATGCTGATTGGCTGGAATCGGAGCCCAGTGAGTGTCTGTCACTGGTGTGCAGAGGAAGACTACACTAACGGTGCAGCAGAGTATGTAGCAGGAAAGGTGGGGGAGAGAAAGCAGGAGATGGGAGAATGAGGCAAGGGACAGACAGAGGGGAAATGAGTGGGGAATGTCTGCAGTATAAATCTGCTATATGTGGATGTAACGAGTTTCGAAGTTGAAACTTCTTTCAAGCCTCTGTCCCAGTGCGGTTTTGTGTAAGCTCTCAGGCTCTGTGTAATGACCGGGAAGCCGCTTCCCTGCCAATCTAGAAGCTGGGTGACGGGGTAATGACACAACGCCCGGCTTCCTGATTGCTTGGGAAGCCTGCTCCATGCTAGCGGAAGTACCGGTATCTGCGCGTACAGAAATATAAATATCTGCACTCTTACTCTATTCAGAAAAACCGGTATCGTGCATCCCTAGTCTGTATAAACTAGTGGTGCACCGAAATGAAAATTTCAAAACCGAAATAAAAAAGTCAGGCTTAAACATTGTTTTTTATTTTAACTTTTTCAAATGTTTTAAATATATTTTATTTTTATAAATGTTTTAATTGTTTAATATTTTTATTTATTGATTACATTTTTCATTAAATATTTTTTACTTTACTTTTAGGGGATTTGGGAAATATTGGGGGTCTAAACAGAGCACTGATATTTCCCATTTTAAAAAAGAAAGATTGAGGAAGTTATAAATGAACAGGAGTGTTCCTGTTCATTCATAACATGAGAACAGAGTATGTTTACTATAACCACAATCATGAATGAACAGGAGGTGATGTAGATCACTTCCCATTCATTTATAATTGAGGATATAGTCAACATGCTATGTCCAAACACTCAGCGATCGCTGAGTATTTGCACTCATCTCCTTCCTGACACACTGTCACAGGAGGCTGAGCGAGAGGAACTCCGCCTGCTGTGACAGTGCTGGCTGTCTCCGCCCACACATCGCTCTGGGAGGAGGCTGAGGGGCGTGGCAGTAGAGAAGCTGGCCGCTCACAGCGCTTGGCTGCCTTTGACAGTTTCTCTCCTCCCCGCTGGGACACAGAGTAGCGCCCAGCGGGGAGTAGAGAAATATGGATGCCCCGCTGTATCGGCCAGAAAATGGCACTTTTGGCATAATGCCGAAAGTGCCATTTTCAGACGCTATATCGGTGCATCCCTGGATTAAACGGTATTCTGCAGTTTGTGTGGTTTTTGAATTCCTGTTCCTGTGAGCCGAAGTTGCCTCCGTCGAAATCAGCCATCATAACTGGCTGTTTTGTAGTAACAGAAGTTACTACAAAAGTTACTACAAAACAAAAGCAACAGAAGTTTATTGCAAATCAACCCTCTTATAAGAGTTGCACTTTGGTCCCTCTGCTCTTGTGATGGCCAGGTCTATTTAAGGTTTTATTTTGGATAACTTGGATTACTTTTGAAGGACTGAAGTGGATGTATTAAATAGACTTTGGTTTTGACTATCCATGTTCTGTACAGGTGAGGTCTTTTTAAGTATTCCTTCTGAGTAGCCCATGAGACACAGAAGGTAAATATGAAGAGTATTCAATTTGTCAGATTGGCTAAGCTGACTCCATTTTGTTTGCCTTTCCTGCAGAGAACAGATAAAAAGAGTAAAAGACTCTGAGGACGTACCGATGGTTTTAGTCGGCAACAAATGTGATTTACCTTCTAGAACAGTAGACACCAAGCAAGCTCAGGACTTGGCACGGAGTTATGGGATTCCTTTTATTGAAACCTCTGCAAAAACCAGACAGGTAACGTGTAGCATGGAGCGCTGAGACCTCACAATAGTCGGGGTGTTGGCCGGTTTAAGTAACAGCTTGTAAATTGTCATCTTTTCTTCCATTCGTTCATAAAGCTTCAACCTACAACATCAGTTTTAAGCTTTAAATCCTGTTTCTCTAATAACTAGTAATGTAAAACTCATATTCAGAGACTTGTTGGCTTCTGAAAAATTCCAAGAACAGTTTAGTGTGGTCTGCATGCAATCTGTTTCAGTGGAATCTTTTTTTGTCGCTGCTGCTGCATTTTTGATGCAACTTAAAGATGGAGATGTTTCAATTGTTCTAGGATTGTTTCCCCCTCAGTAGGGCCTATTCACATTTTGCCATTCTGAAAAACAGACAAGTAGCCTATTATCGCTTTGCCGCACCACATGTGCAGGTCTGTCGGGTTTGTTTATTGGGGGTGCTGTTCAAAATGAATGGCATTCAACATGCTTTGCTGTGATGTGCATGTTGCAGCAAATGGAGTTCTGAAAAAGGAGGGGGGGGATCAATGAGAAAGTGTTAAAATATTCTTGTTGATGCAAGTGTTCAGAGTGCCTAGAATGGAGGAGCCCTTAAAGAGAACCTTTACACTGAACCATATTCTGGCCTTATTTTTTACTGACTGAGGAACTGTGCTTCGTACTGCATGCTTGTTTGGTTGTGTATTCAAGCCAAAGGCTCAACCCGACAGAAGGCAACTAGTGTATTTAGACTGTGGTTAGGAATGGCAGCTTCTGTAGTTCAGCAAATATTGGATGATTACACCCAATCCAGTAAGTGATCTGTCATCTGGTGATAATGATGTTCATATGCCCAATTTGGGGCCCCCAATCCCTCCGCAGCCATAACATAGCTGACCTCTTCCTTTGTGCATGTTGGGGGACCCATCTAATTCCACTTTCAGATCCAATATCCCTCTGCGGTCTTAGCCCTCGTTCACACCTGAACGTTTTGTAGCGCGTTCTACGCTTGACGAACGCTCTACAAAACGCTCAAACATGAAAATCCCATTGTTTTCAATGGGTCTGGTTCACACCTCCTGCGTATTTCAGCCCGTCCCTAACCCGTTTCCATTGGGATACAGCCAAGTAGCCCTCGGAAACGTGCGACAGACGCGCATATGCAATACGCCTAGGTGTGAACCAGGCCTTATGGCCAGTCTGGGGGGTTTCTTTTCAGGATGTTTTCTCCTCTAACAAGGCTGATTTCCTCCTTGGAAGTTAAACTGTCTTGTCTGAGTTTTTTAGGACTGCATGCTGTGCTGGCTCCATCCACCTTTACTCCTGTGTGTGTTCAGTACAAAAGTCTAACTAGCTCAGATAACGGATCCTATTTGTGCACTTTTCCTTATCAATTTTTGTCGGGCAAAGGCAATCCTGATTTCTTTGATGTTGGTGTGTTCATAAAATATATACACTGCCCTGAATTCCTTACATGCCTGGGCGATTTCCTTATCGCAGATCAGTGTGTCACTAGGGCTGGCTCATTAGAGTGCACTGCTGGAGCATGCTGCATTTTTCAGTGCTAGTAAAACTCACCCCCACAATGTGGGTGGTTTTATATTCATTCATCCAAGTTGAATGTGTTTAAAGAATATCCAAACCAAGAAAAAAAAATGCATTCTGTTGCAGCTACAGGACTTCCATGTAGTGGCTGTGATGGTTTTATTTTCTACAAGCTACACATTTTCAGCAAGTACAGTAAATGGCTGTTCTTACCGAAAACCTAGTGTCCTTTGTCACTTCTGGCGAGCTGCATCGAAGATTCTTCCTTAACTATATTCTGTAAATCAAAAGTTAAAAAGGTAACTGTTTTACAGAATATAGCTACCTTCCTTTCTAACTTCTGTAAAGTACCAATTGCCCTGACCCACATGTGCATGTAGCCTTATATCCATTACATCAGAAGAATCGCCTAGGGTAGTGGTAGGCAACCAAGGCTCTCCAGCTGTGCTGAAACTACAAATCTCATAAGGCATTGCAAGCCACAGGCATGACTCCCAGAGGCAGAAGCATGATGGGATTTGTAGTTTCAGCACAGCTGGAGAGCCAAGGTTGCCTACCCCTGGCCTAGGGGGATAACTATGGTCTCCTCGAATACAGTGGATGGTGTGACGTAGCCACCCGGAGAAGATTGTTATTTGCAGTATTACCAGGTGAAAAAGCAAGTGGTTGAAGGAAAACTAAAGCACCCACCACACCTAGTAAGCTCTAATACATAACATTTTTGGGTTTAGTTGTGCTTTAAATAGTTGGCCATTTTCTAGTGTTGGTAAGTTGACTTGCCCAATGGTTTAGTAGACCACATGGGTCTTGGTGATCTGTGCTTCGGCTATACATGGCAAAGCAATACGGTCACTTCTAATGCAGACCATCACTGATGAACATATTAACTTTTCTTTCCATCCAATGCCACTCCATTCAGTTATTCAGAATGAAGGGAAACCTCTGAGACGAGTCCTCTGGAATAATGGTTTATAGAGGGTTATGAACTCTCCCATCGTGACTGCACCAAACGGTGCTGGTGCTCAAAGGAGCAGCTG